>NC_056744.1:920198282-920478885 GCF_019279795.1 Protopterus annectens
ACGACTGTCTAATTCAAGCAGAGAACAAGGACATTCTTCTACAGCATCTGGCATTTGTGAAAAGGCTTCTAACATGCCTAGGGTACACAGTCAACGAAAAGAAATCAAAACTAGTACCCTCTCAAGAGATAATATTCCTGGGTGCAAGCTTAAATACAACTGCCCAGATGGCTTATCTCACGCCAGACAAAGGCAACTGACTACCTATTTCAAAATGTTGGCAACAAAGGCCCAGTTATCTGCAAGAAAAATTCTGCAGGCTTTGGGCTTCATGGCATCCTGCATCCTACTAATTCCATATGCAAGACTGCATATGAGGAAACGTCAGTGGTACCTAAAATGTGTTTGGACTCAACATTGCCACAGCCTGGAAACAATGATTACTCTCATTCCCTGCCTGCAACAGGAGTTTCGATGGTGGGCAAAGGCTTGTCACCAAAACAAGGGACAGCCATTCACATTACTCCCAGCCAGGCAGACACTAACAACGAATGCAACAGATTATGCCTGGGGGGCCCACATGGCAGGAAAATGCATTCAGGGCACATGGTCCTCAAGCCAAATGCATCTACACATCAATCAAAAAGAGATGCTAGCTGTCCAAAATGCCCTGACAGCCTTGAAGGGCCTACTTCATCTGGGACAACTACTGATAAAGACAGACAACAACATGGTCATGTGGTATATAAACAAACAGGGGGGCACACATTCTTACCCCCTTTGCAGACAAGTCATGACTTTGTGGGACACAGCATTGACTTAACAAGTATGTCTGCAGGCACAATTCCTGCCAGGAAGGAAAAATACTCTGGCAGACGAACTAAGCAGAAACATCCTGGATCCCCACGAGTGGCAGCTGGATCCACAAGTCTTCAGCATGATAAAAAGGAAATGGGGATGCCGAGACATAAATCTATTTGCCTCCCCTCACAACTACCAACTAAAAAGATTCTGCACAAGGACTTATCACAGACAAGCATGGAAAGTGGACGCTCTATCGTTCAGCTGGAAAAACCTATCCGTACATGCCTTTCCCCCACTGCCTCTCCACTCCAAGGTACTCCTAAAGGTTAGACAGGAGAAGCCAAAGATGATAACGATTGCCCCAGACTGGCCCCACCAGTACTGGTATCCATTCCTAAGAAACTTATCTCAATGCCCAGCTTGGACCTTACCTCAAATACCTCATCTACTGTCCCAGAAAAACAATCAGATCCTGCACAGCCAACTCAGGACTTTACACTATCCGGCATGCCGCCAGGTTTAGTCATACAAAACCCACCTCTCAGTAAAGCTGTGATGGATGTCATTTTGGAAGCCAGAAGGCCCAGTACTAGAAAATCTTATGCTGGAAAATAGAAGAGATTCTGTGCTTGGAACCAGGCTCAAGGAACTGATACAGCTGTGCCAAATATTCCTCCGATTTTGCAGTACTTAACCGAGATGCTGGACAAATGCCTATCTTTTTCATCTATTAAAATTCATGCCTCTGCCATTTCGGCTCATTACAATACAGAGCCTCCAATCTTTTCTCATCCCTTATTAAAGCAGTACCTTAGAGGTGCCAAAAATGTAAGTCCTCCAAGGAGATCACCAATGCCTGCATGGGACCTCAACTATGTCTTGGAAAAACTCACCCTGCCTCCTTTTGAGCCAGCTGCTACTGCTGATATAAAGTTTTTATCTTGGAAAACAGTTCTGCTCCAAGCAATCTCTTCTGCAAGACGAGTTTCAGAGCTACAGGCACTCATGGCTGTGGAACCTTTTATCATTTTTTATCCAGACAGGGTCTCTCTGAGGACAAACCCAACATTTATGCCTAAGGTGGTGTCCAGTGTGGCTCTTAACCAAACTATTCATCTGCTAACTTTCTACCCAAATCCACAGAACGGGGGAAGAGAATTTTGCATTCTTTGGACGTACACAGACAGCTTAGATTCTACTTGGACAGAACCAAAGTTTTCAGAAAGACAGAGCAATTACTAGTGACATATGCTGCAGGATCACAAGGAAAGGCCATCTCAAAGCAGACTATTTCAAAGTGGATATGCCACTGCAGACGTTTCTGCTACTTACACCATGGCTAGCCAATGCCTAAGGACATTAGGCCACATTCAACCAGAGCTGCAGCCACTTCAGCAGCCTTTCTCAGTGGAGTACCAACCAAGGACATTTTAGTGGCTGCTACTTGGAGTTCAGTGCACACCTTTACAAAGCACTATCATCTGCCACTCTACTCTAAATCCAGGGCAGGCTTTGCCACTGCAGTTCTGCAGGTCCCGATAGCCGCTCCTAATGCTGTTTAGCTCCAGCCTCCCAACCATAGCTTTGGGACTCTACCCAAATGTATTGACTGCAACAGTGAAACACGAAGAACATAGTACAGTTGTGTACACTTAGCAAAAATGTAGATGTTCGAATGTATTCGCTGTTGCAGTCCAGGTTGCCCACTCGCCATCCCCCTTTCTTCTGATGGGAACCTATGTGGTATATTTGCTTGTAGATGAAGGTAAAGTTTATATTGTTGCATGTATTTTTATATATATATAAATTTTGGCTACCCTTTTAGGGGGGCACCTGACATCTGGGGCAAGAAAATCTAAAGAAAATGGTGTCTGCTGCTTCTTTTATACCCCTGTCGACCTGACATCAGGGAAGGTGCGACAGCAGCCGACGCCGGACCCAGGCCTTTGGAATTCAGGCCGACATGAGGGCAACCTGCCAGCTGGATTACCCAAATGTAATGACTGCAACAGTGAATACACTCGAATATCTACATTTATGGTAAGTGTACACAACTGTACTTTTTATACCCCTGACGACCTGACGTCATGGAAGAGGAGACCACAACCGACGCAGGATGCAATACTTTGTTGTTCAAGTCGACTGAGGGCAACTGCCAACAGATTACCCAAATGTAATGACTGCAACAGTGAATACAGTCGAACATCTACATTTATGGTAAGTGTACACAACTGTTCTTCCTCTGCACTTCTCTTTGGCTTATCTACTACGCCCAGGGTATTCACAAAATGCCTGGCTCCAGCCATTGCATACTGCAGGCAGAGAAAAATCCAAATTTACCCCTACTTGGACAACGGCCTGAGTCCGGCGGACAGTCAGGAATTGCTGCTTTCAGCACCTGGCATTTTTAAAAAGCCTTCTCTCTTCTTTGGGGTACACCATCAACGAAAAGAAATCACAACTGGTACCTAGTCAAAAGATTGTATTCCTGGGAGCAAGCTTTGACACAACTTCCCAGATGGCATTCCTCACTTCAGGAAAAACAGGCCTATCTGACAGATTACTTCAAACAAATGGCCACCAAAACCCAGCTGTCTGCAAGAAAAATACTGCAAGCTCTAGGGTTCATGGCGTCATGTATTATGCTAATTCCATATGCAAAACTGCAGTTGAGGAAAATTCAGTGGTACTTTAGTCTTTGGTGCCAACATTCTCAACACCTGGAAACAGTCAATGTTAAGTTGTCTATCTCGCCTTCATTCTTGCTGGATGGGTTCGGAGCCGACCTCGGCTCCGACTCGGCCACTCTAAAAGCTCGAGAGTTGGTTCCACCGGCTCGAGGCTCCCCTTATATCCCACAATGCTAGGCGAGAGTTACCTCAGATCTCGTTTGCCGCTACAGCTTCGAGGTTGGTTGCTTCTACCGGTTCCTGGTGAGTGTTAGCTTTTTCTTCAAAAAGTTACTCTTTTTTTCCCCTTTTTAAGTTAAATTCTTCCTAGATTAGTGTAGATCATAGAACTTTATCCCCGACCCTAATTTTCCCGTTTCTTTATTAAAAGAACTGTTGGTTCTCCCTTTGGGCCTTTGGCCTTCCCTTCCCTAGGGAGTGTTTGTGTAGTTTTACTTTAATTTTTTGTACTTAATTTTTAGTATTTCTACTAAAATTATTATTTTTTGCTGACAGGGTATAACTTGTGTGTTTGGGTGTGTGTTTGTGTACACCTGTCAGTTAGGGAAATGTCAAAAGAAGCAAAGGTCTCCGGATTCAAGAAGTGTGATGCGTGCTGTCAGAAAATGTCTCTGACAGACGCTCACACTTCTTGTGTCTATTGTCTGGGGCCTTTGCACCTGCAGGACTCCTGTGCTGTGTGCCATGGCTTCAGCCCCAGGGTCCTGCAGGAAAGAAAAAACAAGTTGATTCTGAGAGGCTTGTTGAAGCCAGAGGATTCCCTGTCAGTTTCAACAGGGAAGCCCTCTAAGGCATCGAGGTCTTCGGCTCCGGCTTCTGAGCCGAGACCTCAGGTTGTTCAACCTTTGCCTTTATCGGCTCCGGCTGGAGCCGATAAGTCTCAGTCCACAGTTTCTGTGGCTTCCTCGGCTCCAGCCGGAGCCGAGGTTATCGAGGTACCCGTGTCGGCTCCCACAAGACCTTCGGAGCCGACAACTAGAAAGAGGTCTAGGTCACCTTCTCTTGGCTCCGTTCATTCGGCTCCAGGATCTCCCCTGCTGTCTGAACGGAGCCAAAGGTCTCATTCCTCTAGGTCATCGAGGCTGTCCGATCATGACCTTCAGAGGGTGGTGAGTTGACTACTTAAGTCCGAGGCACTAGCCCAGATGCTTCAGAGCCCGACTCATCAGTCGGTGCCTGCCCCGGTCCATCAACTCTTTCCTCCTTCGACTCTTTTGAGTTCGGAGCCGGGTCGTGTCGGAAGCGAGACTGTGGTTACTTCGGAGCCGAGACAATTGTCTTCGGCTCCGTCGTCGGCTCCATTTTCTTCTTTGGAGGAATCTCGGCGGACTTCCCTCGTCGGCTCGAGGGGTGAGTGGCATCGGACCCTTGTCCGACCCCTCTCCCTCTCGGTGCTTGCGCTGGTGAGTTCGGCTCCGACATCGCCTCGGAGCCATCACTGTCGGTGCCGAGGGGTTCTTAGCTTCTCGGGCGGGGACCTCTGGCTCTGCCTGACAGGGGTGCATTCGAGGTCATGCGGAGTGTGTTTGAGCCTGGCTCTACTCCACAGTCGGCTCCGTCAGCCCCTCCCTCGATGCTGCCTCAGGGTAAGTCGACTCACTCCCTCATCCCGGACCGCAGAGAGCCAGCTCCTCAGGAGCCCCCTGTGGGGATTTCATCCTCTTCTGAGGCCTCTCCTGATTTGGCAGAAGAGCCCCCTCGGAAGAGGAAGTGCAAGAGGAAGCACATTGACTCACCTGAGTCTATCACGTCAGACACAGATCTGGATGATTCTGAGGGTTCCCCCCGTTCCCCTTCTGAAGATGTCTCATTTGCAGACATTCTGGAGATTTTGAAACAGAGGGGAAATTGGCCAGCCCTCAACCCTTCGGAGGACGAATCTGTGTATCTTGAGGCGTTTGGCTCTCGTCCTTCCACCTCCTGGGTGTCCCCCCCCCTTCGACCCCCTCATGCAGGTGGTTGCTAAGAAGGCATGGACAGCTCCTGATTCAGTGGACCCCACTCCCAGGAGACCCTCTAAATTCATCACAGCTCCATCAGACAAGCAATTTTTATCAAAAGGAGTTTCTGTGGATGCTATGGTGGTAGCTGCTGCCACAAAGAAGGAACTGGCTGATCCTTCAGTGCCTGTCCATCCACCTAACAAGGAATCTAGGTCCATGGATAGGTGCGGAAGCGGATGTTCTCCTCAGCGACATTTACCATGCGTTCGCTGAATTACCTGTGCCATTTCACTCGTCTTCAAAGGGACTTGATCAAGGAAGCGAGTGAAATGTTAAAGGATCCTACAGCTGCGGGTTTCCAAGATAAAATGAACACGCAGCTGGCTACCCTTAATTCCATATCTAACTCCTCCATGCGCCTCCTCTCTTATGCGGCCGATGGAGCGAGCAGAGCCGCAGGGACAGGTGTAGCTTTACGTAGGCACGCCTGGATGCGGCTATGCAATTTTGCGGACCCTTTCAAGACGTCTTTCACGAACTCACCTTTTGATGGATCATCTCTCTTTGGTCCTCAAGTGAAAGAAACCCTGACTAGGTGCGAGACTGATGGCAAGACCCTTTCTGCCGTCGGAGTCCGTTTTTCGACTCCTTCTAGGCCTTACCCCAAAGGCCAGAAGGGTGGAAAGATGTGGTTCCGTAAACAATCTCAAGGGACTTCGCCGGACGCACAGAGTCGTTTTCCTACCAGAGGCAGAGGTGGGAATAACAATGGTAGACGTCGCCCTAGGGGCAGGGGGGGTCCGCAGAACCAGGGCAATCGGGAAGCCTTTCCTGACAAGCCCTTTCAGCATCCCTGAGGTGTTGCCCGACTACCCATCTTCGGAGGCAGTCGGGGGAAGATTGTCACTGTACCCAGAAGCCTGGCTATCCCTGACTCAAGACAAATGGGTACAGTCCATCATTTCCGAAGGCTATTCTATCCCCTTTCTTCGTTTTCCAAATCAATCAAAAAAATCCCTTCCAGATGTTCCACCCGCTCAAAGGGATATAGCAGCTTTGGAAATTTCAAAACTGCTTGCAAAAAGAGCAATTCAGCCAGTGCCAGCAGACCAACAAGGATCCGGAATCTACTCAAGGTTCTTTTTAGTTCCAAAGAAAACGGGACTGGAGACCGATCTTGGATCTCAGTGTCTTGAACAAATCAGTCAAGAAAACAAGATTTCGGATGGTCACGCTGCAATCCATTCTTCCCCTTTTGGGCAAAGGAAACTGGATGTGCTCTATAGACCTTCGGGATGCGTACTATCACATAAAAATGAACAGACGCTCCAGAAGATTCCTCCACTTCAGGCTGGGAACCAGTCATTTTCAGTTCAGGGCCCTGCCCTTTGGTCTCACCACTGCCCCCCGGGTGTTTACCAAATGCATGGCAGTGGTAGCTTCTCACCTGAGACGACAAGGATTCCAGGTGTTTCCATATTTGGACGACTGGCTTCTCACAGCTCCCACCAAGCATCTCCTTCTGATGGCCAGAGATTATACTTTTCGCGTTTGTCAAAAACTGGGTATTTCAATAAATTGCGAAAAGTCTGTTTTGTCGCCTTGTCGTACTATTACCTACATAGGCTTAAATTTAGATACTATAAACATGTCTGCAAGGCTAACGAACCAAAGGATATCAGACATTCACAAATTGGTGTCACTTCTTCTCAACAACAACAGAGTCAAAGCCAGGTTAGTTCTAAAGGTGTTGGGAATCATGGCAGCGGCCATACCTCTCCTTCCATTGGCCAGATACCACATGCGGATCCTTCAGTGGATGCTTTTACCCAATGGTCATACCAGGAACTTCCAATGTCTCACACCATTATGATCACGCAAGCGTGCGAAAAGCATCTCATATGGTGGATGTCTTCCCCCCAGCTCCTGTCGGGAAGACCATTTGTTCCACCTCCTCCGGTTGCTACTCTGACAACGGATGCCTCCCTGATCGGGTGGGGGGGGCATTATCAGGGCAGGACAGTCCAGGGCACATGGCAACCAAGCGAATGCCACTTGCACATAAATGTTCTGGAGATGAGAGCAGTGTTTTTAGCGTTGCAAGCCCTTCAAGACTCTCTTCCCTTGGGAGCGATTGCAATCCAGACAGACAATATGTCTGTAGTGTGGTACATCAACAAACAAGGCGGAACCAGATCTTATCCCCTGTGTCGAGAAGCACTCAGACTGTGGCAATGGGCGATTTCTTCTCAGCGTTTTCTGATAGCAACGCACATCCCCGGGAAGTCCAATCACATTGCGGACAAGTTGAGCAGAGCTATACTCATGCCTCACGAGTGGTCTCTGAAAGACTCTGTAGTGAGAGAAATCTTTCTCAAGTGGGGTCAGCCTTGCTGCGATCTTTTTGCTACTCCCCAAAACAGCAAGTGCAGAGAATATTTCACTCTATTCCCTTTACCAGGCCAACCCAGCAGGGACGCTCTAGTCCAAGTTTGGCCCCGGGGACTTCTGTATGCATTTCCTCCTTTCCCACTGATCTCTCAAGTAATACAGAAAGCTATCGCTCAGAAGGCCTCATTGATCCTCATTGCTCCTTACTGGCCTCGACAAGTGTGGTTCCCCTTTCTACATAGATTTCTTTTGGAGCGACCGTGGAATCTGGACCTAGTTCCAGATCTTTTGATCCACCAGTCTGGTCAGTTTCATCGCTCCCTCCCCTCTCTGAACCTCACTGCTTGGTTCCTCCAGTTCCAACCGTAGCCAGGCTTCCTCAATTATCTCACTCTGTTAGAGATATATTGATAGCTTCCCATAAATCTTCCACTCGAAAGATTTATTTGAGTAAGTGGAAACGCTTCTCATATTGGACACAAGGAAAGAACATAGATCCTTTCACCGCTTCCATCCAACTAGTCCTTGATTTTCTAGCTGAACTCTTCCATGCAGGTTCATCTCCATCTACTCTTAAGGTTCAATTGGCAGCTATTTCTAATTTCCATGTGGGCATTGCTGAATCTGCCCTAATGTCCCACAAACTTTGCAAAGCTTTTTTGAAAGGAGTTTTTCTTCTCAGACCTCCTATAAGAAATCCTCCTTCTCCTTGGGACCTAAATTTAGTTCTTGCTTCTTTGATTCTTTCCCCTTCGAACCTGCAGCTTCATGTTCCTTGAAATTATTATCATGGAAAACTCTCTTTCTGGTGGCTATCACATCAGCTAGAAGAATTTCAGAACTTCAAGCACTCAGTTGTCGTTCTCCTTATCTTGTGTTCCATAAGGACAGAGTTTCCTTACGAACTAACCCGTCCTTTTTGCCTAAGGTGGTTTCAACATCAAATATAAATCAAACCATTGACCTTCCTGTCTTTTTCCCAGAGTATTCAAATAGGTCTGAAACAAAATTACACTGCCTGGATGTTCATCGTCAATTAAGGTACTACTTGGATAGGACGAAACAATTCAGAAAATCTGATCAGCTGTTTCTCTCCTATGCGGAAAGCAGAAAGGGACTTTCAGTTTCAAAGGTATCATTATCCAGATGGCTAACATCTTTGATTTCCCTGGTATATGAAATTAGACAACAAAATTGCCTAATAAACCTAAAGCCCATTCCACCAGAGCTTTGGCTACTTCTTTAGCCTTCCAAGACAGACTGCCTATTGACACCATTTGTGCAGCGGCTACTTGGGCTACTCCTCACACTTTTATTTCTCATTATAAGTTGGATTTAGCTTCTAGGCATAGAGCTAATTTTGGTTCCACTGTTCTCAGGAGTCTGTTCCGTTAGGCCACCCGGGACAAGGTGCTAGGGACGCGGTCCCATCCAGCAAGAATGAAGGCGAGAGAGACAACTTAACATATAGAAGTTATGTTCTTACCATAACGTTCCATGTTAGTTGTCTTCTTCTCGCCTTCTTCTTGCGTCCCACCCTCCTTCCCCCTGGCCTGGACAGACCTAGAGGAGTTGTGATCGTGACCTCTCTTTCTACCACCTCTTTCTTAGTCATATGCTATTATGCATATTTCTTGGTTCAGGATGTAGGTCACCCTTTTTTTTTTTTCTTCCTGTTGTTAGAGGTGGATTCTGTTTTTACAGTTATATTGTTACTGTTATAAGCTGGGGTTAGCTTACAAACGAGATCTGAGGTAACTCTCGCCTAGCATTGTGGGATATAAGGGGAGCCTCGAGCCGGTGGAACCAACTCTCGAGCTTTTAGAGTGGCCGAGTCGGAGCCGAGGTCGGCTCCGAACCCATCCAGCAAGAAGAAGGCGAGAAGAAGACAACTAACATGGAACGTTATGGTAAGAACATAACTTCTATTTCCTGTCTAAGGACAGAGTTCCTTTGTTGGGCTGAAGCGTGAAACCACAACAAGGGACTGCCTTTTACTCTACCCACGCTGCCCAGACCCTGACCACAGACGCATCAGACTATGCATAGGGGGCCCACATGGTTGGGAAGTGCATTCAGGGCCACTGGAGCCCAATTCAAATTCTCCTACACATCAACCAAAAAGAGATGCTAGCTGTACAGAATGCCCTGACCGCTTTCAGACACCTACTCTTTCCAGGACAACTGCTAATAAAAACAGACAACACCACAGTTATGTGGTATATAAAGCAGCGGGGAACCAATTCTTACCCCCTACTGCAGGTTAGCCATGGCCCTTTGGAGAATGGCCTTGGACAACCAAATCCATCTACAAGCTCAATTCCTGCCAGGCAAACAAAACTCACTGGCAGACAACTTAAGCAGAAATCTCCTAGACCCACACGATTGGAAATTCGAGGCCGGCGCCTTCAACCTTCTGATCCAGAAATGGACCCCAGAGGTGGATCTCTTTGCCTCCCCTGACAATCACCAGTTAAGTAAATTCTGCACCAGGAACCCTCACAACAGGGCCTGGAAGGTGGATGCACTATCATTTCAATGGGAAAACCTCTCAATGTATGCCTTTCTCCCTCTGCCCCTTCTCTCAAGAGTTTTACTCAAGATAAAACAAGAAAGGACAATTCTGATTGCCCCGGACTGACCACGCCAGCACTGGTACCCATTCATGTGCAGCGTGACAACGGTGCCACCTTGGCACCTATACCAGACCCCAATCCTGCTTTCCCAGCAGGAGGGACAGATTTTGCATTCGCATTTGCAAACCCTAAATCTTATTCCTTGGATACTACACCAGCAATCCTAAGCAAACAGGTGCTGGATGGTCATCCTTGAAGCCAGAAGGCCCAGTACTAGGAAATCCTATGCTGAAAAGTGGAAAAGGTATTGTTCTTGGAGTCATTCTAAAGGAAAGGACACAGCACTGTCCTCTTTACCTCAAGTCCTGGATTACCTAGCAGATCTACTCCACAGTGGCCTGCCCTTGTCCTCCATTAAGATCCATGCCTCTGCCATCTCGACTCATTGCAGTACTGAGCCACCCCTTTTCTCTCACCCCCTCATCCAGCAGTTCTTGAGAGGGGCATACAACTTAAGGCCACCAAGGAGAGCACCCACCCTTGCTTGGGACCTTAATTTTGTACTGGAAAAGCTCACACTTCCTCCTTTTGAACCTGCTGCTTCAGCAGAGTTAAAATTCCTCTCTTGGAAAATAGTATCGCTTCTAGCCATCACTTCAACTAGACGAGTGTCTGAGTTACAAGCACTGATGGCTGTGGAACCCTTCATTATTTTCCATGCTGACAGGGTTTCCCTCAGGACTTAACCCTTCTTTTATGCCTAAAGTGGTGTCCAGTGTGGCTCTCAACCAATCCATCCATTTGCCTACCTTTTTCCCTAATCCTCAAAATAAAGGGGGGGGGGGTCCTGCTCTCTTCGGACGTGTACAGACAGCTCAGGTTCTACCTTGATAGGACTAAGCCTTTCAGAAAATCTGACCAGCTACTAGTCAGCTTTGCAGCAGGGGCAGAGGGCAAGGCCATTCCAAAACAAACCATTTCCAAATGGATAGCACACTGCATCCATTTCTGCTACAAGCACCATGGGAAACCAACCCCTCAGGGTGTCGAACCACATTCCACTAGGGCTGCTTCTACCTCTACAGCACTTCTCATTGGAGTCCCTACCAATGACATACTGGAAGCTGATATCCTGGAGTTCTTTACACACCTTCACCAAGTATTGCCACCTGCCTATCTTTTCCAAATCAAGGGCAGGATTTGCTACAGCAGTCTTGCAAGGCCTTCTAGCCAATCCTAACTCTTTTCTTGATTGCCTCCACCTTTCCTCAGCTTTGGGAATCAGCCCAAGTGTGATGACTGCAACAGTGAAACACGATGAACATTGTACAGTTGTGTACACTTATCATAAATGTAGATGTTAAAGTGTATTCACTGTTGCAGTCCTGGTTTCCCCTCCCTCCAGCCCCCTGGTTTTCTCTACCTCTTGTCTCTCCTCTCTGTGGCTATTCCTTCTGGTATGGGTATTTACTTTTTACTGGTGGTGTTTTCCACACCATTTCCTAGCTCCCTATTTGGGGACTCCTGACATTGGGGGCAAGAAAAACTGATGTAATGGCGTCTGCTGTCTTTTTGTACCCCTGACGTCATGGCAGAAGCGACAGAATCTGACACAGAAATATTAAGTCTCTGGTATTCTGGCCGACTGAGGGCTACCTGCAGGCCGATAACCCTAGTGTGATGACTGCAGCAGTGAATATACTTGAACATCTACATTTATGGTAAGTGTACACAATTGTACTTACACCCTTATTGTTTCCTTTTCTCCTATCTAGTATATGCTTATAAACTTTGTAGTTGTGAAATCTCCTGTAAACTTTTTTCAAGACTAGTTAATGCAAAGTATGTTGTATGTTTTGGAAAAATAGGGGACGAGGCATGCTTAAAGATTTGCTAATGCTTTTAAGTTCTTAACATGGCTGTTGGATTTTTGCAAGGATAGAAATGCTCAACATCATTAATAATTTTGTCATCACTCAACTCTTTGAGCAAGTGTCATTTTCTAGTCTGTAATTGGTTTGACATGTCCTATTGTTTTAGTAATTAAGTGTTTAGTTTGGGAATGAATTCCTGATTTAATTTATTCCTGCAGCAAATGGTAGTGACAGAAAAAAGTTCAAAGCAGATAAGATGGATGGAGCACCATCGAGAGTTCTTCATATCAGAAAGCTTCCTAGTGAAGTGACAGAAACTGAAGTTATTGCTCTAGGCCTGCCATTTGGGAAAGTTACTAATATCTTGATGCTTAAAGGAAAAAATCAGGTAATTGTGTAAATGTTCTAACTGAGGAGCATTTAAAAAAATGTATGACTGAAAGCACCAACTGTTAATGTAACTTTCTGTATTGTTTACTCACTTGAAAATTGTCTTTGCTTGGAGTGAGCAAGAGGTACAACTGAGTTATTTTGGTTGCAAGAAGTGTAGAGTCCAGTCATGGGCAAGGTATTTATTTTCATTTTGACTTTCATCTCTTGGTGGTCGTGATCCGTCATGTCTGGCAGTCAGGGAATTTGAGCATTAATTGCCAATAGGCTTTAATGAGTTACTTCTTGAGGACATTGGTAATGCTGGTATGTTGTGTTATTGGAGAGATGTTTCTTCAGTTGCAGGGTAGTTCCTGATTCATGACAGTAGGTGTGATGTCCTGACTGAAGTCATTGTTGCAGTGTTCCTGACAAATGTGATGTCCTTGTGTTCCCATGCTGCAGTATTCATAACACATGGGATTCCCCGCCTAGACAACCCAAATGTTCGACCAGTATACCAAAGACCTTTACTACTGCAAGGTACGTGCAGTGTTGCTCATAGGAAGCCAGCCAACGTAGGCCATAAAGTAACGCCTGCACATACCATTCTCAGAAATTCTCTGCCACTTGTACAAACGCCATCTTCTAGCGTTTGTGTGATCGCCGAGTGGTTGCTGTTTCAGATAAGTGCCCCATTGGGAAATTGTTTTCAAAAATCTTATTGCAGATCCAGAGACCATTTCACAGGGGCCCAAGGGCATTAAGGCTTCTACTGCTAAAAATCCTACCCCTTCTCATAGAATTTCTGTCTCTATGGAATCCAGTCTAACTCTTGATACTTTACTCCCTGCTTCAAGGAAACCTGACTGGTATTACAGAGTTCCCAATCCTCATAAATTTCTCTTCAGAAATCCTCCTGCTGATCCAAAGGTAATCTCCCAAAGATCTAAAGGCATAAAAGCAACTACAGCTAAGAATCCCACCCCCTCGGATATGGATTCCTGAGCTTTAGACAGATGGGGTAAAAAAAAGTATATGCCTTTGCAGCTCTCGCCATTACATGTTTAAATTGTCAGTTCCACATGCTGAAATACCAGCAACATACTATGGAACTTAAGCAAGAATTATCGACCTTTCCTGACTGTGCAGAAAATAGACTTACATGATTGAGCTTATGCATTCTGCAAGTTAGCAAGCATACCCTGCAATGTCGGTTTGATGCCCTAGAAGCATCTTGCATGGCTGCAGTCACAAGTTCTGTACTTAGAAGGCATGCCTGGCTTAAGAAGCAGACCTTGTAGGACCATGTCAAATCAAAATTATTGGACGCTCCTTTGAACAAGGACAATCTTTTTAGCACCAAAGCAGAAGAGGTTTAAAAAAAGATGGAAGAAATGGCTAAATCTATGCAGACAGTCAGATTTTTTTGCAAGTGCAGCCTCCAAAATCCGTTTGGCATTGTGCCTCAAAATATTGGGTCCTTTCCGGCCCCCTCGAGGCCATCTCAAACTAGACCCTGGGGAAACAGACCCCCCCAGATTACAGTCTCAGGTTATGCAGCGATCTAAACAATGGAGTACCTCCACTTCTAAAGCAGGGAGTGCTAAGCCACCCCCTTACAGAAAGAATTCACAAGGATTTCTCAACTCCACTCCTCACCTCTGCCCAATTGCTCGTGCCCCTAGGAGGAAAACTTGCCCACCATGCAAAACACTGGATGTCCATCACCAACGATTGATGGGTTCTCAACATAGTATCCCAGGGGTAAAAATTTTATTTCCACACCCTGCTAACCCCAAAAGGGTTCCCAGACCTTCCTCCAAACTTGTGGGCAGAGGTGCAAAATCAAGTTCAGTCCCTGCTCTCCATAAGGGGAAATTCAGCTCGTTCCTGCAGAACAGATAGGCCAAGGTGTTTGTTCCAGACTTTTCCTGGTACTCAGAAAAGAGGGCACTTGGCACCCAATCCTAGAGCTATCCATTCTAAACACCTTCCTGGTGGTATCAAAATTCAAAATGCTCACCCTACAGCAACTTCTCCCTACGCTGTCCAAAGATGCCTGTTTAGCCACACTAGACCTAAAGGAGGCCTATCTGCACATCCCAATCAGGGACTCCTGCAGGAAATATCTGTTTCAGGGCAGGATCTATGCATTATCAGATGTTCTTCGTGTTTCACTGCTGCAGTCATCACACTTGGGTTGTCTGCCTGCAGGTAGCCTTGAGTCGGCCAGAGTACCAGAGACTTAGTATTTCTGTGTCAGTTGCTGTCGCTCCAGGTCGTCTGGTATAAAAACAGGCGGCCGACACCATTACATCAGTCTTACTTGCCAAGGAGCCCGAAGCAGAAGCAGTTTGCACGAGTGCCAGTCTGCCACTACCCGAGTTTTCTTTTCCAAATTGAATCATCCTGAAGTCTTCTAAAGCCAAGTACCCTGTTGGGGATCCTTTTTTCTTGCTCTAACCGATGTCAGAAAAAGTTAACAATTGTCTCGCCTGTGGAAAGCAAATACCACACGCAGATTTCCATTTTTACTGCGTCACCGGTTTAGGCCCAGACCACAATGTACCTCACTGTCTGTTTTGTGCCTTGTTCAACACTCTAACTGTTCGTCATCGGGCCCTTATTGTCGCTAAATACCTTCGCTCTCGTTCTCTGTATTCCGAAATGGCATTGGTAAGCCATCCAACTACCGATCTTCCGAAAAAACCTAAGGATAAACAGAGACAGAACGCACAGGTCAAAAACTGCTGACGATGCTTCCATTAAGCTAACCACCAGTTCGCCGGTACTCAGTGAGGCGCTTTCGCAGCTCCTGATGGCCGCTTAAGTGGATTCGCAGGCCGCTACCTAGACGCGTTTGGAGTCCGGTATGCAGTGAGACTCTTCGATTACGGAACCTACGGATGTCTCTACCTTTGATGGGTCTGGAGCCGCTGTGCAGGCACCGGCTTCTGAAGAAGTTCTTCGCACTACCGATATTCGACACAAACTGACATCTTTTGCATCTTCATTTCTGTCTAAAACTACTGAGTTTCTAAGGCCAAGAGTACGAGCTACGACTAAAAAACAGACGACCCAAACTCAAGCACCTGCTTCCTTGCCACAACACCAAATGCTTAAAATGGCAGTTTGCTGATTAGGGGAAGCCAGCCTTCCCCTGCTAAGAGAGAGACCTGTCCACAGCAGCCTTAACAGACCAAGAATCCAACGACTCTGAGGTATCTGATTATGAAGACATGCCTTTATCTGCTTATGAGGATTCAGATGCAGAGGAATCCGTACCCCCTGCTTCTCCGGAGGATTTTTCTTTTGGTGAAACCTTACATACTTTAAGAGAGCATTTCCACTGGGAATGCCAAGACTATCCTCAGTCCGAAAAGAGACTCCTAGACTTTCTAGATTTGCCAAAACATTGACCTTTAGCAGTACCCCCAGTTCTAGATGATGTGGATGATGTCTTTATGGAATCCAGTCCAACTCCTGATACTTTATCCTCTGCTCCTAGAAAAGCAGACAGGTACTAGAGTTCCTGACTCACAAATTTCTTTTCAAAAATCCTACTGCTGACCCAGAGATAGTCTCCCAGGGGCCTAAAGGTATAAAAGCAACTACAGCTAAGAATCCCACCCCTTAGAGCAGGGATTCCAGAGCTTTAGACAGATGAAGTAAAAAAGTATACACCACTGCAACTCTTGCCATTAGGACATTGAATTGCCAGTTTCACATGCTGAAGTACCAGCAACATATTATGGACCCTATTAAGCAAAAATTAGCTACCTTTACAGACTGTGCAGAAAATAATTACAAGAGCTTATACATTCTGCAAGCCAAGTCAGCAAGCATACCTTGCAGTGTGGCTTTGACGCCCTAGAAGCATCTTGCAGGGCAGCAGTCACTGGTTCTGTACTGAGAAGGCATGCTTGGCTTAAGGAACAGACCTTGCCAGGCCATGTCAAATCAAAATTACTAGACTGTCCTTTGAACAAGGACAATCTGTTTGGCACCATAGCAGAAGGTGTTCAAAAAAAGATGGTAGAAAAAGCTATAAGCAAGGAGTGCCTCCACTCCAAAAACAGGGAGTGCTAAGCCACCCCCTTATGGAAAGAATTCAGAATGACTTCTCAACTCCACTCCTCACCTCTGCCCAACTGCTCGTGCCCCTAGGAGAGAAACTTGCCCATCATGCCAAAAAGTGGACCTCTATCACCAAAGACCGATGGGTCCTCAACATTGTATCCCAGGGGTACAAATTTTACTTCCACTCATTACCAACCCCAAAAGGGTTCCCAGACCTTCCTCCAAACCAGTGGGCAGAGGCACAAAACCAAGTTCAGTCCCTGCTCTCTGTAAGGGCAATTCAACCTGTTCTTGCAGAACAGATAGGTCAAGGGTTCTGTTCCAGACTTTTCCTGGTACCCAGAAAAGAGGGCACTTGGCACCCAATCCTAAATCTTTCCATTCTAAACACCTTCCTGGTGGTACTAAAATTCAGAGTGATCACTCTTCAGCAGGGTCTTCCTATGCTGTCCAAAGATGTCTGGTTAGCCACCCTAGACCTAAAAGAAGCCTATCTGCACATCCCTATCAGCGACTCATGAAGGATATATCTATGTTTCAGGGCAGTATCTATTCATTATCAGTTTTCTGCACTTCCCTTTGGCTTATCCACTGCTCCCAGAGTGTTCTCAAAATGCCTGGCTCCAGCCATTTCCCACTGCAGACAAGAGAAAAATTTAAATTTACCTGTAGTTGGATGACTGCCTGAGTCAGGCAGACAGTCAGGAAATGCTGTTGCAACAGCTGACATTTTTAAAGAACCTTCTAACCTCCCTGGGGTGCACCATCAATGAAAAGAAATCAAAACTAGATCCCAGTCAAAAGATTGTATTCCTGGAAGTAAGCTTGGACACAGCATCCCAGATGGCATTTCTTAAGAAAAACAAGCCTATCTGACAGACTACTTCACTCAAATGGCCACTGGAACCCTACTATCCACAAGGAAATTCCTGCAGGCCCTAACATTCATGGCCTCTTGCATCCTACTAATTCCATATGCCAGACTGCATATTAGGAAACTTCAATGGTACCTAAAAGGTCTTTGGTGCCAATATTCTCAGGACTTGGTAACTGTCATACCTATCATACCTTGTCCAAGGACAGAGTTTCTTTGGTGGGCAGCAGCATGCACCCACAACAAGGGACTTCCCTTTACTCAGCCCCACGCCGCCCAGACCCTAACCACAGTCACATCAGACTGTTCCTGGGGGGCACACCTGGATGACAAGTGCATTCAGGGCCACTGGAGCCCAAGTCAAATTAATCTGCACATCAACCAAATAGAGATGCTAGCTGTTCAGCATGCTCTAACAGCTTTCAGATCCCTACTCACACCAGGACCCCTGCTAATAAAAACAGACAACTCCACAGTTATGTGGTACATCAACAAGCAGGAGGGGGACCCACTCTTACCCCCTCTGCAGGCTAGTGATGGCCTTGGGAACACGACCTTGGCTATGCAGGTTCATCTGCAAACTCAATTCCTGCCAGGCAAACAAAATGCCCTGGCAGTTGACTTTAGCAGAAATCTCCTAGACCCACAAGAGTGGCAATTGGAACCCAGCACTTTCAACCTTCTAATCCAGAAATGGGGGACTCCAGAGGTGGACCTCTTTGCCTCCCCCTGCAAATCACCAGCTCAACAAATTCTGCACCAGGACACCTCACAGCAGGGCCTGGAAAGATGGGCCCTATTCTTCCAGTGGGAAAACCTCTCAATCTATGCATTCCCTCATCTGCCCCTTCTCTCAAAATTATTACTCAAGATAAGACAGGACAGACGAAGGACAATCCTGATTGCCCTGGACTGGCCATGCCAGCACTGGTACCCACTAATCTGCAGCCTGTCACTGGTGTCACCCTGGCACCTACCCCAGATCTCAACCCTCCTTACTCAGTATGGGGGACAGATCTTGCATCCTCAACTACAAACCCTGAATCTGACAGCCTGGTTTATTTCTTGAATTCTTTCCCAGTGACCAGCCAAAGCAAGCAGGTGCTGGATGTCATTCTTGAAGCTAGAAGTCCCAGTGCAAGGAAATCCTATGCTGATAAGTGGAAAAGATATTGCTGCTGGATTCATTCTGAAGGAGAGGAGACAGCACTGCCCGCCTTGCCTCTAATCCTGGATTATATAGCAGATCTACTCCACAGAGACCTATAGATAAGTTGTCAATCTCGCCTTCATTCTTGCTGGATGGGTTCGGAACTGTCCTTTGGCTCCGACTCGGCCTATACTAAAGCTCGATAGCTATTTATACCGGCTCGAGGCTACCCTATATCCCATAATGCTAGGCGCTAACTACCCAGATCTCGTTTGCCGCTTACAGCTGCGAGATGCGTTTATTACCGGCTCTTCAGGTTAGAAGTTTTCATTCAAAAAAATTGCTATGTTTTAGTCAGGGTTTTTCTTAGTTTTAGTTAGTGACCATCCTATTAGCTTCCCATTCATAGCTAATCCCCCTTCTGATCCCTTTTTAATCCCTTTTAAGACCTTTTTTAATTCCCTTAGTTATAAGGTTAGGCCTTTGGGCCTATTCTGCCTTGTCAGTTTATTTTTTTGTGTGACTGACTTTACTGTTAATAGGGTGTGTGTGTGTGTGTGTGTGTGTGTGTGTGTGTGTGTGTGTGTGTGTGTGTGTGTGTGTGTGTGTGTTTAATTTTTTGTTCTTAAGATGTCAAAAGACACCAGGGTCTCATGCTTCAAGAAGTGTGACTCGTGCTGTCAGAAAATGTCGCTGGCAGACGGTCACACTTCTTGTGTTTATTGCCTGGGCCCTCTGCACCTGCAGGACTCTTGTTCGGTCTGTCATGCGTTCAGCCCAAGAGTCCTGCAGGAACGCAGAAATAAGTTGATATTGAGGGGCTTGTTAAAGCCTGAAGGTTCCCCGACCAAGTCTTCGTCGGGGAAACCTTCAAAGCCATCTAAGCCGTCAGCTCCGAGCTCAGAGCCTTCGACTGGTGGTTCTCGAACTGCTGTCTCATCGGCTCCGGCTGGAGCCGATGTTTCCAAGACAACAGTCTTCATCATCGGCGCTCCGAGGTCTCCCTTACTCTCGGAGCGGAGTCATCGAACCCATTCCTCCAGGTCTTCCAGGCTCTCGGACCACGACCTTGATAGGGTGGTTAGTAGACTTCTTAAGTCTCTGGCACTAGCCCAAATGCTTCATAGCCCTTCTCAACAGACAGTGGCTATCCCCACCCCATCTTCGATTCCTCCTCCGACTCTTCCTCTGAGTTCGGAGCCGGAGCTTGTGGGAGCCGTGGCCGTCGACATGTCGGAGCCGATACCTCACATTTCGGCTCAGTGGTCTGCTCCGGTCTCTTCCATGGTCCCATCCTTGGAGGGATCCGGGCGCATGGACTTCCTCGTCGGCTCCGAGGGGGCGAGTGGCATCGGACCCTTGTCCGACCCCGTTCTCCCTCTTGGAGCTTCATCACTGGTAAGTTCGGCCCCATCTGCTTCGGAGCCGTCCCTCTCGGTGCCGGGAGGGGTCCTTATCTCTTCGGAGCAGGGACCTTCTACCCTGCCTGATAGGGGCACCTTCGAAGTCATGAGGAGCGTGCTGGCCCCTGTGCCTGCTCCATGGTCGGCTCCCTCAGCTCCTCCCTCTGTAGTGCCTGCTGTGGTCTCTACCCACCCTCTCATTCCTGACCGTAGAGATCCAACGCCTCAGGTTTCCCCATTGGGAATATCCTCCTCTTCCGAGGTTTCCCCTGATCCGTCAGGGGAACCCCCTCGGAAGAGGAAATGTAAGAGGAAGCATGTGGACTCCCCTGAGTCCATCACATCGGATACCGACTTGGATGAGTCGGAAGGGTCCCCACGGTCCCCCTCTGAGGATGTCTCCTTTTCAGACATCCTTGAAATCCTGAAGCAGAGGGGGAACTGGTCTACCCTTAACCCTTCCGAGGACGAGTCGGTTTACCTAGAGGCTTTTGGCTCTCGCCCTTCCACCTCCTGGGTGTCTCCGCCTTTCGACCCCCTCATGGAAGTGGTGGCGCGGAAGGTGTGGACGGCCCCTGACACGATGGAACCTACCTCACGGAGGCCTTCCAGATTTATAACAGCCCCTTCGGACAAGCGGTTTTTAGCCGAGGGTGTCCCGGTTGATGCCATGGTGGTGGCTGCAGCCACTAAGAAGGAACTGGCTGATCCTTCAGTACCTGTCCATCCTCCTAACAAGGAATCTAGGACTATGGATAGGTACAGCAAGCGGATGTTTTCTTCAGCGACCTTTGTCATGCGTTCGCTGAATTATTTGTGCCACTTCACCCGCCTTCAAAGAGACATGCTCAAAGAAGTGGGTGAGGTCTTAACAGGATCCAACAGCTGCGGGGTCTCAAGACAAAATAAATTCCCAGATGGCAACCCTGAATTCCATTGTCAACTCCTCCATGCGGCTTATTTCCTATGCGGCCGATGGGGCGAGTAGGGCTGCAGGCACAGGCGTGGCCTTAAGGCGTCATACCTGGATGCGTCTTTGCAACTTTGCAGACCCCTTTAAGGCGTCTTTCACTAACTCCCCCTTTGACAGTTCAGCTTTGTTTGGACCTCAGGTGAAGGATATTTTGACCCGATGCGAGCAAGAAGGCAAGACTCTCTCTGCCGTGGGAGTCCGTTTTTCCCACCCCATCTAGACCATACCCTAAGGGTCAGAAGGGTGGGAAGATGTGGTTCCGTAAATCGCAAGAGGTCAGTTCCCCTCTAGAGGCAGGGGGGGGGAACAATAACAGACGCCGCCCCAGGGGCAGAGGAGGTCCGCAAAATCAGGGTAGCAGAGTGTCTCTTTCTGACAAACCCTTCCAGCATCCCTGAGAAGCTGCCCAACTGTCCGCCTTCGGAGGCAGTCGGGGGAAGGTTATCACTGTACCCAGAAGCCTGGCTTTCACTCACCCAAGACAAATGGGTACAGTCTATCATATCCGAGGGTTACAAAATTCCATTTATCCACACCCCAACTCAGCCAAAAGGACCCCTTCCAGACGTTCCACCCAGTCTAAGGGAATAAGCAGTACTAGAAATATCAAAACTGCTAGCAAAAAGAGCCATCCAGCCAGTCCCAGCAGACCAGCAAGGATCCGGAATCTACTCCCAAGTTCTTTTTGGTACCAAAAAAGACAGGGGACTGGAGACCCATTTTGGATCTCAGCAGACTAAACAGGTCTGTAAGAAGAACGAAGTTCCGGATGGTCACGCTACTGTCCATTCTACCCTTTCTGGGTCAGGACGATTGGATGTGCTCAGTAGACCTTCAGGATGCGTACTACCACATCAAGATGCACAGGCGCTCCAGGAGGATGTTCATCGTGTTACCCTGCTGCAGTCATCCTGCAGTCATCACACTTGGGTTATCCTGTCGTCAGGCGGTCCCGCAGTCGGCCGGAATTCCAAAGTCTTGGACCGGCGTCAGTTGCTGTCGCCTCTTCCCTGACGTCAGATCGCCAGGGGTATATATAATGCAACCAATGCCATTTTCTTCAGTCTTTCTTGCTGCGCGGTGCCCGAAGCAGTAGCAGTTCGCAAGTGTCGGCCGGCCGACTCCTGAGATTTTCGAATTCTAATTTCAGACCGAAGTCTTCTATAAAGCTAAGTACCCCGTTGGGGAAACTTTTCTTGCCTCAGACCGATGTCAGAAAAAGTTAACAATTGTATTTCTTGTGGGAAGCAAATACCTCATAAGGATTTTCATTCTTATTGCATAACCTTGCCTAGGCCCAGACCACGACGTCACTTCTTGTCGGTTTTGTGCTAGGTTTAATAAGCGTACTATTAAAAGACACTTTGATTTCGCATGCCACTACTTCAGTAGGAAATTTAACTACACCATGCCGTCGGAGCAACCGACTACCGGCGTGTACAAAAAATGCAGGGATAAGGACAGACAGCCCAGGCCTAAACCAGTTTCCGAGACCTCGGCAGATCCGGTCTCCGGTCCTCAGTGAAGCTGTGATGCAGCCCCTGACTACCGCAGATCTGGAATCTGAGACTGCTACGGAAATTTTGACGGAATGTACCAGGCCGACGCAGCCTTTTACTTCAGGCCTTTCCGACGATTTTGCTACAAAAGACGTCTGTGCTACTGAAACGCCATCGGTTTCTGAAGGCGTTTTCAGACCGACGACTCTCACCATTAAAACGTTTTCTAAGTCGAAGGCTCCTTCTAAATCTAAAAGGACTGCACTTCAGTCTCCTGTTCAAGGCCCCATGCCTAAGAAACAGATGCTCAAAATGGTTGAAGATTTGATTTCTTTAATCAGGGGTTCCCAGACCCCTCCTGACAAAAGGCCTAGACAAGAGGAAGATTTTGCATCCTCTGAGCAAATGTCCATTTCTTCAGACTCCTCTGAGGACCAAGACTACTCCGTCTCTCCTTATGAAGATTCTGATGCTGAGGACTCTTTTCCCTCAGCTTCTCCTCCTGAAGACTACTCCTTTGGGGAAACTTTACACACTATGAGGGAACATTTTCACTGGGAAGGTCAGGACTACTCTGATTCAAAGAAAAGGCTCAGAGAGTTTCTTTTACTCCCCCAACACAGACCACTTGCCATCCCACCAATTTTGGACATTGTGGATGATGTCTATTTAGAATCCAGTTTCAACCCAGACTCTCTACCTCCTTCTCCGGCTAAGCCTGACAGATACTACAGAGTGCCTGATTCCCACAAATTTCTTTACAAAAGCCCTGTAGCTGACCCAGTAGCTGACCCAGAGACTATCTCCCAGGGTCCCAAGGGGGCTAAGGCTTCTATGGCTAAAAACCCAGTACCTTCTGAGAGGGATTCCAGAGCGCTAGACAGGCGGGGGAAAAAGGTTTACACCTCAGCCACACTAGCTATGAGGGCACTGAATTGTCAATTTCACATGCTTAAGTATCAGCAATTTCTAATTTCTCAGTTAAAGCAAAGAATAACCACTCTCCCTCAACAATCTGAATTGAAAGAAGTACAGGATCTGTTGCACGCCACTGAGCAGGTGGGCAAACATACCTTACAATGTGGGTTTGATTCTTTGGATGCCTCCTGCAGAGCAACTGTCACTGGGTCTGTTATACGTAGGCATGCTTGGTTAAAGGAACAAACTCTGCCTGATCATGTTAAAGCAAAACTACTAGATGCTCCCTTACAGCAGGATGTTCTTTTTGGAGTTAAAGCAGAAGAAGTTTTAAAGAAAATGGAAGATAAGGTAAAATCTATGCAGACAGTCAAAGATTTCCTACAAGTACATCCCCGAAACTGGCCAACAAAAAAATTGGTCCTTTCCAGCCACTGACAGACCACAGAGGGGTAAATACAGACGCCCAAGGGGCAGAGGACAACCACAAGCCCAGTATAAACCTCGCCAATGGGGGCACTACCACACAGAAGGGAGGAGAACACAGGTCTCAATCCACCAGAAGGCAAACTCAATGACTTGCACCTCATCTGGCCAAGCAGTACTCCCTTGGCAGCCCCCTTGGGGGGAAAATTCGCACTTTTTGCAGACAACTGGCACATTGTCACAAAGGACAAATGGGTCCTAGACATAATTTTACGAGGATACAGATTCCACTTTCACACCTTGCCAATGAAAAGAGGAATGCCAAACCTGCCACAAAATCAATGGGCAGAGGCACAAAAGCAAATTACAGCTCTCATGGACATGCGACCCATTCAACTGGTACCTACTCGAGAGCAAGGCCAAGGATTTTACTCGACTCTTTCTAGTGCCCAGAAAGGACTATGCCTGGAGACCAATTCTGGACCTTTCAATTCTAAACACTTACTTACAAGTACCCAAATTCAAGATGCTAACACTACAGCAGCTACTTCCCATGTTTGGCAAGGAAGCATGGCTAGTAATGTTGGACCTCAAGGAGGCATACCTGCATGTCCCTATCAGACAAAGTTGCAGAAGATACCTCCGTTTCATTGCAGGTTCAACCCATTACCAATTCTCTGCACTGCCCTTTGGCTTATCTACTGCACCCAGAGTTTTCACAAAATGCCTGGCACCAGTAATTGCATACTGCAGACAGAGGAATTCAAATATATCCATACCTGGACGACTGCCTCATCCAAGCAGAAAGCAAAGACATTCTCTTACATCATCTGGCCTTTGTAAAACATCTACTAAACTGCCTGGGGTACACAGTAAACGAAAAGAAGTCAAAACTAGTACCCTCACAAAAAATGACATTCCTGGGTGCCAGCTTGAATACAACGGCCCAGAAGGCTTATCTTATGCCAGACAAGCAACTACAACTGACTCAATATTTCAAGACAATGGCAACAAAGACCCAATTAACTGCAAGAAAAATTCTGCAGGCTTTGGGCTTCATGGCATCTTGCATACTAATAATACCATTTGCAAAGCTGCATATGAGGAAATTACAATGGTACCTAAAAAGCGTATGGTCTCAACACAGCCACAGCTTGGACACAATGATTTCTCATTCCCTGCCTACAACAGGAATTTCTATGGTGGTCACAGGCATGTCACCTCAACAAGGGTCAGCCTTTCACCTTGCCCCCAGCCAGGCAAACAATCACAACAGATGCTTCAGACTACGCCTGGGGCACACACATGGCAGGACAATGCATTCAAGGCCTATGGACTGCAGATCAAAGAAATCTGCACATAAATCAAAAAGAGATGCCAGCTGTACAGAAAGCTCTGACAGCCTTCAAGGATCTATTACATCCAGGACAACTTGCAGTAAAGACGGACAACACCACAGTAATGTGTTACATGAACAAACAAGGGGGTACACATTCCTACCCTCTATGCAGGCATGCAATGATCTTATGGAACACAGCTCTGGCCTACCAAGTCCAGTTACAAGCTCAATTCCTGCCAGGACAGAAGAACACATTGGCAGACGACCTCAGCAAAAACATCAAAGATCCCCACAAGTGGAAACTAGATCCACAAACATTTATAATGATAACTCAAAAATGGGGCCTTCCAGACATAGACCTGTTTGCCAGTCCTCAGAACTATCAACTGACAAAATTTTGTATAAGGACATTCCACCATCAAGCTTGGAAAGTGGACTCTCGCTCTTTCAGTTGGAAAAACCTGACAGTATATGCCTTCCCTCCATTGCCTCTCCTCACAAAGGTTCTTTTGAAAGTCAAAAAGGAGAGACCACGACTGATTCTCATAGCCCCAGACTGGCCACGCCAGCACTGGTATCCGCTATTGAAAAATATGGCCCACAGCCCACTATGGATATTGCCTCAAATACCCCATTTGCTCACACAACAAAACAATCAGATTCTTCACAGCCAGCTCAAAACTTTAAATCTGGCTGCATGGCATATCAACTAAACATCCAACCAGCTCCTCTTTCACAAGCAGTTCTGGATGTTATTCTGGAAGCCAGGAGGCCAAGCACCAGGAAGGCTTATTCGGACAAATGGAAAAGGTTTTGTGCCTGGAACCAAGCTAAAGGCCAAGACACAATTCAGCCTCACATGCCTCACATTCTACAGTATTTAGCTGAGATGTTGCACAAAGGACTTTCCTTTTCCTCAATTAAAATCCATGCTTCAGCTATTTCAGCTCATTACAACACGGATCCACCTTTATTTTCACATCCTCTTCTAAGGCAGTTCCTCAGAGGGGCAAAAAACATTAGACCACCCAGGAGAGCTCCTACACCAACATGGGACCTCAACTTTGTTCTGGAAAAACTAATGCTACCTCCCTTTGAACCAGCTTTCTCTGCAGATCTTCAGTTCCTATCATGGAAGACTGCCCTGCTCCTAGCAATAACTTCAGCTAGAAGAGTCTCAGAGCTACAGGCACTAATGGCAGTGGAACCTTTCCTCATTTTTCATCAAGACAGAGTTCCTCTACGAACTAATCTTTCCTTTATGCCTAAGGTGGTTTCCAGTGTAGCTTTAAATCAAACCATCCACTTACCCACTTTCTTCCCCAATCCACAGAACAAAGGTGAGAGATTCCTGCATTCCTTGGACATTCACAGGCAGCTTCGTTACTACTTGGACAAAACTAAGGCTTTCAGAAAATCTGACCAGCTCTTTGTATCCTATGCTACAGCTTCTCAAGGGAAGGCTATATCAAAGCAAACCATTTCTAAATGGATAGTTCATTGCATACGTTTCTGCTATACCCATCATGGGAAACCAGTTCCTGCTACCATTAGATCCCACTCTACCAGGGCAACAGCTACCTCTACAGCCTTTCTCAGGGGGTTCCAACCAAGGAAATTTTAGAAGCTGCAACTTGGAGTTTGGTACACACCGTTACCAAACACTATCACTTACCTCTTTACTCTAAGGCCAGGGCAGGCTTCGCCACTGCAGTTCTGCAGGGCCTTATTGCCTCCACTAACCCTCTATGATACCTCCCCCCTACCTTAGCTTTGGGATTCAACCCAAGTGTGATGACTGCAGCAGGGTAACACGATGAACATAGTACAGTTTTGTACCTACCATAAATGTAGATGTTCGAGTGTTCACCCTGCTGCAGTCCAGGTTACCCTCCCTCCATCCCCTCTGTTCTACTGGCTAAATCTCTTCTATGCCTTACTGATGTATTTGCTTATAGCTGAAGGGGTTTTGTGTTTGTGCAGTGGTTACTCCATTTGGTACTAATTCTGACCACCTTTTTGGGGGCACCTGACATCTGGGGCAAGAAAAACTGAAGAAAATGGCGTCTGTTGCATTATATATACCCCTGGCGCACTGACGTCAGGGAAGAGGCGACAGCAACCGATGCCGGACCAAGACTTTGGAATTCCGGCCAACTGCGGGACCGCCTGACGACAGGATAGCCCAAGTGTGATGACTGCAGCAGGGTGAACACTCTAACATCTACATTTATGGTAGGTACAAAACTGTACTTTTCTCCGCTTCCGGCTGGGAACCAGTCATTATCAGTTCAGAGCCCTGCCCTTTGGTCTCACTACAGCCCCCCCCCGAGTTTTCACCAAATGCATGGCAGCGGTTACGGCTCATCTGAGACGTCAAGGATTCCAGGTGTTTCCGTATCTAGACTACTGGCTCCTCACTGCCACCACCAGGCGTCAACTTCTCCGCTCCAGAGATTACACCATTCATACTTGCAAAGGGCTAGGTATCTCCATAAATTTCGAAGAGTCTGCCTTGTCGCCTTGTCAGTCTATTACCTTCATAGGCGCCACCTTGGACACAGTCCGGCTCTCCGCAAAACTGACCGAACAAAGAGTTCTAGATATTCGCAGGCATGTTCACATCCTTCTTCAGAACAACAAAATACAAGCCAGGTTTGTCCTGAAGGTATTAGGTCTCATGGCGGCAGCCATTACTCTACTTCCCCTAGCGCGCTTTCATATGCGGATCCTTCAACGAATGCTTTTTTCCCAGTAGTCCTTTCAACAGCTTCCAGTGTCTCTCAACATTTTAATAACCCTGTCTTGCAAGAAACACCTTTCTTGGAGGATGGTCTCCCCGCAAGTCCTTCAGGGCAGACCATTTGTTCCTTCTCCCCCAGTCGCCACGGTGACAACGGATGCCTCCTTGATCGGGTGGGTGGGGGGCATTTTCAGGGCAGGACAGTCCAGGGCACATGGCAACCTTTCGAGTGCCACCTCCACATAAATGTCTTGGAGATGAGAGCAGTACTTTTAGCGTTGCAAGCCCTTCAGGACTCTCTTCCCATCGGGACTATTGCAGTTCAGACGGACAATATGTCCGTAGTGTGGCACATCAACAAGCAGGGCAGAACCAAGTCCTGTCCCTTGTGTCGAGAGGCTCTCAGACTTTGGCAGTGGGCGATCTCCTCTCAGCGGTTTCTGATAGCAGCGCACATCCCCGGGAAGTCCAACATCATAGCGGACAGGTTGAGCAGAGCCATTCTCATGCCTCACGAGTGGTCTCTCAAACAAACAATAGTGGAAGAAATTTTTCAGAAATGGGGTCGACCTTGCTGCGACCTTTTTGCAACACCTCAAAACAGCAAGTGCCATGACTTCTTCACTCTCTTCCCGGCCACCCCCCCCAGAGACGCTCTAGTCCACGATTGGCCCCGGGGACTTCTGTATGCCTTTCCCCCCTTTCCATTAATCACTCAATTGATTCAGAAAGCTACCGCCGTGAGAGCCACCATGATCCTCATTGCTCCTTACTGCACTCGTCAGATATGGTTCCCGTTCCTGCATCGTTACCTCTTGGGACAGCCCTGGCATCTGGACCCAGTGCCAGATCTTTTGACCCATCAGTCGGGACAGCTGCACCACTCCCTCCAATCTCTCAACCTCACAGCTTGGTTGCCCAATTCCAGCCCTAGCCAGGCTTCCCCTTATTTCCCATTCTGTGCGTGACATACTTATAGCTTCCTTAAAGTCATCCACCAGGAGGATTTACGCCAGCAGGTGGAAGCGTTTTTCCTTCTGGGCAGGAGCTAGAAATATAGATCCTTTTACTGCCCCTATCCAATCAGTCCTAGACTTCCTAGCCGAATTGTTTCACTCAGGGTCTTCTTCCTCCACCATCAGAGTACAGTTGGCGGCTATTTCGAACTTTCATGCAGGGTTTTTGGACTCCAGTATCATGTCCCATAAGCTTTGTAAAACCTTTCTCAAAGGTATCTTTTTGTTAAGCCCCCAATCAGGGACCCCCCCACCGCAGTGGGACTTAAATTTGGTTCTAACCTCCTTGATTCTTCCCCCCTTTGAACCTGCGGCTTCCTGCTCCCTGAAATTGCTATCTTGGAAAACTCTCTTTCTGGTCGCCATAACATCTGCGAGAAGAGTGTCAGAACTTCAGGCCCTTTGCATTCGTCCACCTTATCTTGTTTTCCATAAAGACAGAGTGTCCCTCAGGACTAATCCGTCCTTTTTACCTAAGGTTTCTTCTGAAGCGAACCTAAACCAGACTATTGATCTTCCAGTTTTCTTCCCCAACTACTCCAACAGAGCGGAACAAAAACTGCACTTTCTGGATGTTCGTCAACTCCGTTACTGTTTGGATAGAACCAAGCAAACTAGGAAATCTGAGCAGCTCTTCCTTTCTTATGCAGCAGGTAAGAAAGGCCTTCCAGTTTCCAAAGTAACCCTTTCTAGATGGCTGGTATCTGTGATCACTTTCATCTATCAGCTCAGACACCAAAAGCTACCGTCAAGGCCCAGGGCTCACTCAACCAGAGCATTAGCCACCTCAATAGCTTTTCAGGCTAGATTACCAATAGATTCTATTTGTGTGGCAGCCACTTGGGCCTCTCCTCATACCTTTATCTCTCATTACAAATTAGACATGGCCTCCAGAAGCCGGGCTAATTTTGGTTCCACCGTTCTCGAGTCTGTTCCGATGAGCCACCCAGGGTGAAGGTGCTAGGGACGCGGTCCCATCCAGCAAGAATGAAGGCGAGATTGACAACTTAACATTGAGCAGTTATGTACCTACCATAACGTTCCATGTTAGTTGTCTTCTTCTCGCCTTCTTTCTTGCGTCCCACCCCCCATCCCCCTAGCCTGGACAGACCTGAAGGATCCTTGGGGATCTTCTTCTTACCTCAACTTGACCCCTAGGCTATCCCTTCTGGTAGCTATAGGTCTAGGTGACTTTCTAGTGAGGTTCCTCTCCTCCTTTTGTTGGAGACCTAAACTGCTATGGTTTTCAGCTATCAAACGAGATCTGGGTAGTTAGCGCCTAGCATTATGGGATATAGGGTAGCCTCGAGCCGGTATAAATAGCTCTCGAGCTTTAGTATAGGCCGAGTCGGAGCCGAAGGTCGGCTCCGAACCCATCCAGCAAGAAAGAAGGCGAGAAGAAGACAACTAACATGGAACGTTATGATAGGTACATAACTTCTCATTCTCCTCCGTTAAGATCCATGCCTCTGCCATCTCAGCTCATTACAACACTGAGCCACCTCTCTTTTCTCACCCTCTCATCAAACAGTTCCTGAGAGTGGCAAATAACTTAAGGCAACCAAGGAGAGCACCCACCCCTGCTTAGGACCTTAACTTTGTACTGGAAAAGCTCACACTACCCCACTTTGAGCCTGCAGCATCAGCAGAGTTAAAATTCCTCTCTTGGAAAACACCCTTGTTTCTGGCCATCACTTCAGCTAGAAGAGTGTCTGAGTTGCAAGCACTTTATGGCTGTGGAACCCTTCATTATTTTTCATGCTGACAGGGTCTCCCTCAGGGCTAATCCTTCCTTTATGCTTAAAGTGGTGTCCAGTGTGGCTCTCAACCAATCTATCCATTTACCAACCTTCTTCCCTAACCCTCAAAATAAAGGGGAAAGGATCCTGCACTCCTTGGGATGTGCACAGGCAGCTCAGATTCTACCTGGATAGGACTAAGCGCTTCAGGAAATCTGACCAGTTACTACTCAGTTTTGCACCTGGGGCAGAGGGCAAGGCCATTTCAAAACAGTTTCCAAATGGATAGCGCACTGTATCCATTTCTGCTACAAACACCATGCGAAACCAACCCCTCAGGAGGTCAGAAAACAATCAACTAGGGCAACTTCTACCTCTACAGCGTTCCTCAGGGGAGTCCCTACCAGGGACATTCTGGAAGCTGTTACCTGGAGCTCTGTACACACCTTCAACAAGCATTGCCACCTGCCTATCTTTTCAAAATCCAGTAGTGGGATTTACAACAGCAGTCCTGCAGGGCATACTAGCCAGCCCCAACTCTTCTTGACTGCCCCCACCCTTTCTTCAACTTTGGGAATCAACCCAAGTGTGATGACTGCAACAGTGGAACACGAAGAACATAGTACAGTTGTGTACACTTACCATAAATGTAGATGTTAGAGTGTATTCACTGTTGCAGTCCTGGCTTCCCTCCCTCCAGCCCTCTTCTCTCTCTCTCCTCTCTGTGTATATTACTCACCCCTTACAGGAGAATTGGTATTGATATTTACTTTTTACTGGTGGTGATTTTCCCACCATAGCTTAGCTCCTTATTTGGGGGCAAGAAAAACTGATGTAATGGCGTTGGCTGCCTGTTTTTATACACCTGACGTCAATCCTCGAGCGACAGCAACCGATGGAGAAACACTAAGTCTCTGGTATTTGTGCCGACTGAGGGTTACCTGCAGGCAGATAACCCAAGTGTGATGACTGCATCCGTGAATACACTCTTAACAGCTACATTTATGGTAAGTGTACCCAACTGTAATTTTAGTATGCTCTGACTGCTTTCAGACTCCTACTGTATCCAACTGTAATTTTAGTATGTTCTGACTGCTTTCAGACTCCTACTCTCTCCGGGGCCTCTACTTTTCAAAACAGACAACACCACAGTGATGTGGTACATCAACAAGCAGGGAGGAACTCACTCTTATCCACTCTGCAGGCTAGCCATGAGCCTTTGGCACACTGCTTCAGCTATGCAAATTCACTTGCTAGCACAATTCCTGCCAGGCAACCAAAACTCACTGGCAGACAACTTAAGCAGAAATCTTATAGACCAACACGAGTTGCAGTTAAACCACAGCACCTTCAGCCTTGTAACCCAGAAATGGGGTACCCCGAAGGTGGACCTATTTGCCTCCCAGAACAAACACCAGCTCAGCAAATTCTGCACCAGGGAACCTCACAGCAAGGTTTGGAGAGTGGATGCCCTGTCCTTCCAGTGGGTAAACCTCTCGATCTATGCATTTCCCCCTCTACCTCTTCTTTCATGGGTACTACTCAAAATAGGGGAGGAAAAGACAAGAGCAATCCTGATTGGCCCAGACTGCCCACGCCAACACTGGTACCCACTACTGTGCAGTTTGTCACCGCTACCTCCATCACATCTTCCTCCGATCCCAACTCTCCTGACCCAGCAGAATGGAGAATTCTTGCTTCCACAATTGCAGACCCTTAATTTGTCAGCCTGGCTTATTCCCTGACCTCTCCTCCAGTGGCCAGCCTAAGCAAGCAAGTCCTGGACATTCTACATGAGGTCAGACGTCCCAGCACTAGAAAATCCTATGCTGACAAGTGGAAAAGGTATTGCACCTGGATCCAGGCTAAAGGACCTGAACCAGCACAGCTCTCCCTACCTCTCATCTTGGATTACCTAGCAGACCTACTTTACAGGGGCCTATCCTTCTCTTCTATTAAAATTCTTGCCCCTGCCATCTCTGCTCATTACAGCACAGAGCCACCTCTCTTTTTTCTCACCCTCTCATCAAACAGTTATTAAGAAAGGCAAGCAACTTAAGGCCACCCAGAAGAGCTCCTACCTCAGCTTGTGACCTTAATTTTGTGTTGGAAAAGCTCACGCTACCCCCCCCTTGAGCCTGGAGCTTCAGCAGAGTTAAAATTTTTCTCTTGGAAAAACATCCTTGCTTCTAGCCATCACTTCAGCTAGAAGAGTACCTGAGCTGTAAGCACTCATGGCTGTGGGACCCTTCATCATTTTTCATGCTGACAGGGTCTCCCTCAGGATTAACCCAACTTTCATGCTTAAATCGGTGTCCAGTGTGGCTCTCAACCAATCTATTCATTTACCCACCTTTATCCCTAAACCTCAAAATAAGGGGGGAAGGATCCTGCACTCTTTAGATGTGCAGGGACCGCTCAGATTCTACCTGGATAGGACTAAGCCCTTTATGAAAATTGACCAGATGTTCTTCGTATTTCACTGTTGCAGTCATTGCATTTGGGTAATCTGCTGACAGGTTGCCCTCAGTCGGCTTGAATTCCAAAGTCTTGGGTCCTGCTTCGGTTGCTGTCTCCTCTTCATGAAGTCAGGTCGTCAGGGGTATAAAACATGCAGTCAACATCATTTTCTTTAGTCTTTCTTGCCGTGCGGTGCCCGAAGCAGAAGCATTTCGCAAGTGCCATTCGGCTGACTACCGAAATATTTGAATTTGAGTTTCAGAACCGAAGTCTTCACTAAAGCTAAGTACCCCGTTGGGGAAACATTTTTCTTGCTTTATACCGATGTCAGAAAAAGTTAATAATTGTATTACTTGTGGGAAGCAAATACCTCTTAAGGATTTCCATTTATACTGTATTCCTTGCCTAGGCCCTGATCACAACTTGCCTGGCTGTCGGTTTCGTGCTAGATTTAACCAACGCACTATTAAGCGTCGGTATATTTTTGCATCAAAGTATTTTGGAAACAGATTTAACTACCTAGAAATGTCATACATAAAAACGCAAAGAAAAGGACAGAGGCAGTCAAGACCCAAAACCGACGACGAAGCTTCTCCTAAGCCAGTCGCCAGTACTCAGTGAGGTGCTTTCGCAGCCCTTGATATACCCGCTACCTTCGAGTCACAGGCCTCTACCGACACCCATGTGGAGTCCGGCATGCCCCAAGATACTCAAGGTATTGGACCGACGGATGTATCTCCCTCGGATGGATCCGGAGCCGCTGAGCAGGCACCGGCTTCTGAGGGTGTATTCAGACCTCAACATTTGTATATCAAACAGACGACAGCTGCAAAACCAAAGACAAAAGCAACTTCTAAAACTAAAAAACCAATGCATGAGCCATGTGCACAGGCCTCTATGCCTAAAAAAAAGATGATCAAAATGGCTGAAGACCTTATTACCTTGATCAGGGGTACCCATCCCCCTCCAGATAAGAGGCTTAGGCAAGACACTGATTATGAATCTTCAGATCAGGTTTCTATTTCTTCTGATTCCTCTTCTCATCAGGAATTATCTATACCTTCCTATGAGGATTCTGATGCTGAGGAGTCTATTCCATCTGCATCTCCTGAGGATTATTCATTTGGAGAAACCTTGCATACTTTGAGGGAGTATTTTCACTGGGAGAGTCAAGACTTCTCAAAATAAAAAAAAAGAGGCTCGTGGATTTCATCCTTCTCCCTCAGCACAGGCCTTTAGCCATTCCTCCTGTCTTAGACAATGTGGATGATGTGTTTTCAGAGTCCAGCTTGACCCTGAGATTCAAGGGCACTGGACAGATGGGGGGGGGGGGGGGGTTGTACATATGCAACCTTGGCAATCGGGGCCTTAAACTGTCAATTTCATATGCTTAAGTACCAACAACATGTTATGGGATTGCTGAAACAGAAAATTATGTTGATTTCAGAATGTGCAGAAAGTAAAGAATTGCAGGAATTATTGCATGCAGCTGAACAAGTTGGAAAGCATACTTTGCAATGTGGTTTTGATTCCTTAGAGGCCACAGTTACTGAGTCTGTGGTTAGGAGGCATGCCTGGTTAAAGGAACAAAATTTGCCTGATCATGTTAAAGCTAAATTGCTAGATGCACCTTTACAGCATGATTCTCTTTGGTATTAAGGCATTAGAGGTTTTAAAGAAAATGGAAGACAAAGCTAAGTCTATGCAAACTGTTAAAGACTTCTTACAAGTGCAGCCACCAAGATTCAGTAGACACTGGCCTACAAAAAACTGGTCCTTTCCTGTGTCAGACAGAGCTCAAAGGGGCAAATCCAGACGCCCTAAGGGTTCCAGATACCAGGCGCAAGATTCTTACAGGTCAAAGCAATGGGGCGCTTCCACCTCCAAATCTGGAGGAGATAAAGCGCAAACCTACAGAAAGCAATCCCAATGACTTCCCTCTGCCAACACCAAGCACTTATCTTTTGGTAGCACCCATAGGGGAAAATTAGCACCTTTTGCTCAAAATTGGCAGTTAATAACCCAGGACAAGTGAGTACTAAACATCATATCACAGGGATACAGATTCCATTTCCACACTCTGCCAATGGCAAACGGTTGGCCAGATCTGCCAAAAAATCAATGGGCAGAGGCACAAAAACAGGTTACGTTCCTCATGGATATGCGGGCCATTCAGTCAGTACCAGAACAGGAAAAAGGACAAGGTTTTTACTCGACTGTTCTTGGTACCCAGAAAGGACAAGGCCTGGCGGCCAATACTGGATTTATTGATTTTGAACACATACCTGGCCATTCCAAAATTCAAAATGCTGACACTGCAGCAGCTTCTGCCCATGCTGGGCAGGAATGCTTGGCTGGTGACACTAGACCTAAAAGACGCATACCTGCATGTCCCAATAAGACAATCGTGCAGAAGATATCTCAGATTCAAGGCTGGCTTAATGCATTACCAATTCTCTGCACTGCCCTTTGGCTTATCTACTGCGCCCAGGGTCTTTACAAAGTGCCTGTCACCAGTAATTGCATTTTGCAGACAAAGAAGTATACAAATATATCCTTTCTTGGACGACTGTCTCATTCAAGCAAAGAACAAGGACATTTTCTTCAACACCTGGCGTTTGTGAAAAGGCTTCTAACATGCGTAGGGTACACAATAAATGTAAAGAAATCGCAACTGGTACCCTCTCAAAAGATAACATCCCTGGGTGCAAGCTTAAATACAACTTCCCAGATGGCTTACCTCACACTAGACAAGCAAAGGCAACTGACAACTTACTTCAAACTGATGGCAACAAAGACCCAGTTATCTGCAAGACAAATTCTGCAGGCTCTGGGCTTCATGGCATCCTGCATCCTACTGATTCCATATACAAGACTGCATATGAGAAAACTTCAGTGGTACCTGAAAAGTTTATGGAATCAACCTTCTCACAGTCTGGAAGCAATGATTCCTCTCATTCCCTGCCTTCAAAAGGAGTTTCTATGTTGGGCAAAGGCATGTCGCCAAAACATGGGACGGGCCTTCTCTCTCCCCCCTGCCAGCCAAACCTTAACAACAGACGCCTTGGATTATGCTTGGGGGGGGGGGACCACATGGCAGGAAGATGCATTCAGGGCATATGGACCCCAAAACAAATGCATCTACTTATCAACCAGAAAGAGATGCTAGCTGTTCAAAATGCCCTAACAGCCTTGAAGGACTTACTTCATCCAGGACAACTACTGATAGATGGGCAACACCACAGTCTTATGGTATATAAACAAGCAAGGGGCACACACACTCATACCCCCTTTACAGATTAGCCATGGCACTGTGGGACACAGCTTTGACCTACCAAATACATCTTCAAGGTCAATTCCTGCCAGGAAAACAAAATACACTGGCAGACGATTTAAGCAGAAACCTTATGGATCCTCACGAGTGGAAAATAAATCCACAAGTCTTCAGCATGATAACAGAGAAATGGGGGAGCCCTGACTTAGATCTATTTGCCTCTCCTCAAAATTACCAGTTGAAAAGATTCTGCACAAGGACTTATCACAGACAAGCATGGAAAGTGGACGCCCTATCAGTTTATGCCTTTCCTCCTCTGCCTCTTCTCCCCAAGGTCTTCCTAAAAGTCAGACAAGAGAAACCAAAGATACTAATTGCTCCGGACTGGCCCCGCCAGTACTGGTACCCAATCCTAAGGAACTTGTCTCAATACCCAGCTTGGACCTTACCTCAAAGACCTCAACTACTGTCCCAGCAAAACAATCAGATCCTGCACAATCAACTACAGACACTGAACCTGGCAGCATGGCTGATCATGTAGTTATACAAATAACACCTCTCAGTAAAGCTGTGATGGATGACATTTTGGAAGCCAGAAGGCCTAGTATTAGAAAATCTTATGCTGACAAATGGAAGAGATTCTGTGCTTGGATTCAAGCACATGGAACTGATACAGCAGAACCAAATATTCCTCCGATATTACAATACTTAACTGAGATGCTTGACAAAGGCCTATCTTTCTCATCAATTAAAATCCATGCCTCTGCCATTTCGGCTCATTACAATACAGAGCCACCAATCTTTTCTCATCCTTCACTTAAGCAGTATCTTAGAGGAGCCAAAAATTTAAGGTCTCCTTGAAGATCACCATTACCTGCATGGGACCTCAGTTATGTGTTGGAAAAGCTCAAACTGCCTCCATTTGAACTAGCTACTACCGCTGATATAAAGTTCTCATCATGGAAAACAGCTCTGTCGCTGGCAATTACTTCAGCAAGAGGAGTTTCTGAGCTACAGGCCCTCATGGCTGTAGAGCCTTTTATCATATTTTACCCAGGCAGGGTGTCTCTGAAGACAAATCCTACTTTATGCCTAGGGTAGTTTCCAATGTGGCTCTTAACCAAACAATTCATCTGCCAACCTTTGATCCAAATCCACAGAACAAGGGGGAGAGAATTCTGTATTCCCCGGACGTACACAGACAGCTAACATTCTACTTGAGCAGGACTAAAGCTCTAAGAAAAACTGAGCAATTACTAGTGACATATGCTGCAGGATCAGAAGGCAAGGCTATTTCAAAGCAGACAGTTTCAAAGTGGATAAGCCACTGCATCCGTTTCTGCTATTTACACCATGGTAAACCTGTGCCCAAGGGCATTAGGTCTCATTCCACCAGAGCTGCAGCTTCTTCAGCAGCGTTTCTCAGGGGAGTACCAACCAAAGACATTCTAGAGGCTGCTACTTGGAGTTCTGTTCACACCTTTACAAAGCATTATCATTTGCCTCTCTACTCTAAATCCAGGGCAGGCTTTGCCACTGCAGTTCTGCAGGGCCTTCGCTCCTAATATTGTTTAGTTCCAGTCTCCCAACCATAGTTTTGGGATTCTACCCAAATGTAATGACTGCAACAGTGAAACACGAAGAACATAGTACAGTTGTGTGCACTTACCATAAATGTAGATGTTCGAGTGTATTCACTGTTGCAGTCCAGGTTAACCTCCCGCCATCCCCATGTCATTCTGGAGTTATTTTTCCTTCTCTATCTTTTACAATCTATGTGGTGTATTTGCTTGTAGATGAAGGTAAAGTTCATACTGATTCATGTATGTATACATATATTTTTACTACCTTTTTGGGGCAAGAAAAACTAAAGAAAATGGTGTCGGCTGCATGTTTTATACCCCTGACGTCATGGAAGAGGAGACAGCAACCAATGCAAGACCCAAGACTTTGGAATTCAGGCCGACTGAGGGCAACCTGCCAGCAGATTACCCAAATGTAATGACTGCAACAGTGAACCATCTGGGACATTCCGCTCTCCAACCCGCTCCGGACAACCAGTCCTTCCGTGGCAGGGGAGGACAGGGAGGACGCCGCCCTAGGGGCAGAGGGGCTCCGAGAAACTTTGGGTCCAGAGAACCTTTCTCTGAACGGCCCACGCAGCAGCCCTGAAGGGTTACCCGACTGTTCCACTCTGGAGGCAGTCGGGGGGCGCTTCTCGGAGCACCTAGCGGCATGGGAGTCCATCACGACAGACCGCTGGATGCTTCGAATTATATCCAGAGGGTACAAAATACCATTACTTCCTGTCCCCAAATTCAAGAACCTCCCCGATGTACCACCCGATCAGAGGGAGGCTGCAGCCGCAGAAATCCAGCAGCTGCTAAGAAAAAGAGCCATCTAGCCTGTCCCCCAAGACCAGCTCGGATTAGGGTTCTACTCCAGGTTCTTTTTGGTGCCAAAAAAGACGGGGGACTTGAGACCGATTCTAGACCTTTCCCGCTTGAACCTGTCGGTAACCAAGGAAAAATTCCGAATGGTCACTCTTCAATCTATTCTCCCCCTACTAAGGGAGAACGATTGGATGTGCTCTATAGACCGCAAGGATGCGTACTACCACATTCTAATGGACAGACGATCCAGGAGGTTCCGCCGCTTCCGGCTGGGAGCCAGTCACTACCAGTTCAGGGCCCTTCCCTTTGGCCTCACCGCAGCCCCCAGGGTGTTCACCAAGGTATTAGCAGTGATTGCGGCCCACCTGAGAATCCAGGGAATACAGGTCTTTCTGTACCTGGACGACTGGCTCCTGACCGCCTCAACAAGGCATCTACTTTGCTCAGCCAGAGATTTCTTTCTCCGCCTAGCCCCACAATTAGGCATCACCATCAATGCCGACAAATCCCTTCTGGCTCCGACACAAGCCATAGAATTCATAGGTGCCAGAATAGACACCAGAGAGCTACGAGCCTTTCTAACGTCCGAAAGACTTCGGAATTTGCAACTCCATGTGCGGGCTATCCTCCAATCAGAGACCCCACCAGCGGAATTGGTCCTGAGGGCACTGGGATCCATGGCGGCAGCCATAACGCTCCTTCCATGCGCCCGTCTGAACATGCGGGTACTGCAGTGGACCCTCCTAGTACAATGGTCCTTTCTGTCTTTTCCTCTTTATCACCCCATTGCTATCAGCAAGGCTTGCAGGAGGGCTCTATTATGGTGGCTCCATGCTTTGGACCTCCATACGGGCCGACCCTTCTGCACCTCTCCCCCTCTCGCCACGGTGACCACGGATGCCTCCCGCTTCGGGTAGGGGGGCATTATTCAGGCAGGATGGTCCAAGGCACGTGGAACGATACAGAGACCTCCCTGCATATCAACGTTCTGGAGATGAGAGCGGTGCTGTACGCGTTGCAAGCACTTCAGAATCTCCTCCCCGTAGGAACGATTGCAATTCAGTCGGACAACATGTCGGTTGTCTGGTACATCAACAAACAGGGGGGGACCAGATCTTACCCTCTATGCCGTGAAGCCATGAGAGTGTGGGAATGGGCGATCTCCACCAACCGCTTTCTGATTGCAACGCACATTCCGGGGCGGACCAACATCCTAGCGGACAAACTCAGTCGCACCCTCCTTACCCCGTACGAGTGGTGTCTCAACCCACTAGTAGCGAAGCAGATATTCGCAATATGGGGGCAACCCTGCTGCGATCTTTTTGCCACTCCCTCAAACACCAAATGCGGCAATTTCTTCGCTCTGATTCCCCCTCCAGGGGAAAACTCCAAGAGACGCTCTGGTGCATGCTTGGCCACCCGGTCTACTTTATGCCTATCCTTCTCTACCCCTGATGCTGCAACTCTTACAGAAAGCCTCGTGGTTGGGGAGCAGGATGATCCTCATTGCCCCATTCTGGCCTTGGCAAGTTTGGTTCCCTTACCTGTGGTCTCACCTAGTGAATCCTCCTTGGATTCTGGATCCCAGTCCGGATCTAATCTCCCATCCATCGGACTTACCGACCCCAAATCTGGACAATCTGAAGCTGACAGCTTAGTTGCTCCAGTTCCACTCCTAGTTAGGACTCCCGGTATCTCTTCACCAGTCAAAGCCATCCTTGTGGCAGCACATAAGCCCTCCACCAGGAAAGTGTACCGCAGTAAATGGAAACGTTTCTCCATCTGGGCGGAGCATCATAATCTAGATCCCTTTACGGCTCCTCTTCTGTCCATATTAGACTTCCTAACCGAACTTTTTCAGGAAGGCGCTAGTTGCTCAACTGTCAAAGTGCAATTGGCGGCCATCTCACATTACCATGTGGGACATGATACAGGGCCTTTGATGTCGGCCAAATTGTGTAAAACCTTTCTCAAGGGCACCTTTTTGCTTAGAACCCCTATAAAAGAAGCCGTACCACCGTGGGATCTTTCACTAGTTCTTCAAGCCTTGACTGCTCCACCTTTTGAACCTGCTGCTTCAGTAGATCTCATATTCTTGTCCTGGAAAACAGCATTCTTTGTAGCCATTACTTCTGCAGAAAGAGTTTCGGAGCTTCAAGCTCTTTCTGTGAAGCCTCCTTATTTGATCTTTCACCCGGACAGAGTGTACCTCAGGATCAATCCCTCTTTCCTTCCCAAAATAGCATCAGAAACCAATATAAATCAATCCATAAATTTACCGTTTTTTTCCCCTAAATATCAGAATAAAGGAGAGTACAAGCTGCACTCGTTAGATGTTCATAGGCAGCTACGTTTTTATACTCATAGAACGGCTGGTCAAAGACAATCCGACCAGCTGTTCGTTTCCTTTGCCAAATTTAATTTGGGGAAAGCAATATCAAAAGTATCTGTATCACGCTGGATTTCACAATGTATCCTATTAGCGTACCAAGCCTCTGGGAGACCCGCACCTGAAGGAGTTTGCGCACATTCCACTCGTTCCATCTCTACTTCTGCGGCCTTCAAGTCTAGAGTCCCATTGGATGATATTTGTTCGGCAGCCACTTGGGCCTCATCTCATACCTTTATTAACCACTACAAACTGGACGTGATTTCTAGAGGGAGAGCATCCTTTGGCTCTGCGGTGCTTCGCAATATCCTTCCATGATGGCCACCCAATGTTCAGGTAGCTGGGGACACTGTCCCACAAGTTGCTGACAAATAAAGTCCCTACTTCAGATTAAGAAGTTATGTACTCACCATAACGTTCCATCTGAGTAGGTAGCTTCATTTGTCTGCAACCATCCCCCCTCCTTCCCCCTGGCCTTCTTCGGATCTATCTTAGTTGGATACCCTTTTTGGGTACTTTTTGAGGGGCAAACTCGATCTGAGGTCATGGAGGGTTGGCAGGGGATTATGGGTGAGGGGAGGAGCTAGGAGCTCGGATCCATTAGCTTGAAACAAGTTGCCGACTCGGATCCGATATCGGATCCAAGACCACAGGTTGCAGACAAATAAAGCTACCTACTCAGATGGAACATTATGGTGAGTACATAACTTCTTGTTCTCTATCCTTCAGCTGGAAAAACCTATCAGTCTATGCCTTTCCCCTCTGCCTCAGCTCTCCAAGGTCCTACTAAAAATCAGACAGGAAAAACCAAAAATGATTGATTGCTCCAGACTGGCCTTACCAACACTGGTACCTGCTCCTACGCAATATGTCACACCTTCCTCCGTGGTATCTGCCTCAGACACCTTATCTACTGTCTCAGCAGAACTATCAAATTATGCACACTCTGCTCCAAACTCTGAATCTTGCAGCATGGCTAATCAACTAATTTCACTGGTTACATCTCTCAACAAACCTGTGGTGGATGTCATTATGGAGGCTAGAAGGCCTAGTACTAGAAAATCTTATGCTGACAAATGGAAAAGATTCTTGCTTGGATCCAAGCACAAGGAATAAGCACAGCTATGTCCAATATTCCTCAGATTCTGCAATATTTAACTGAGATGCTTCACAAGGGCCTATCTTTTTCTTCCATAAAAATCCATGCCTCTGCCAATTCAGCTCATTACAACACAGAGCCTCCCCTCTTTTCTCATCCCCTGCTTAAAGCAGTACCTCAGAGGGGCCAAAAATTTAAGACCTCCCAGGAGAGCACCAACTCCTGCATGGGACCTCAATTTTGTGTTGGAAAAACTCACTGTACCTCCTTTTGAGCCAGCTGCTACTGCAGACCTAAAAAATTTCTCTTGGAAGACTGCTTTTCTTTTAGCAGTCACTTCAGCTAGACGGATTTCAGAACTACAGGCCCTCATGGCAGTGGAGCCTTTTATTATCTTTTACCTGGACAGGGTGGCTCTCGGGGCCAATCCATCCTTTATGCCTAAAGTGGTATCTAGTGTGGCTCTTAATCAGACCATTCATCTACCAGTCTTCTTCCCAAATCCACAGAACAAGGGTAAGCGGATTCTGCATTCATTGGATGTACACAGATAACCAAGATTCTACTTAAACGGGACAAAATCTCTTAGAAAATCTGAGCAATTACTGGGGGTAATTGCTGCAGGGGCAGAGGGATAAGCTATTTCATAGCGGACTATTTCAAAATGGATAAGCCATTGTATTCGTTTCTGCTACATGCACCATGGTAAACCTGTCCCCAAAGGGATTAGATCACATTCCACCAGGGCTGCATCTACTTCTGCAACCTTTCTCAGAGGGGTTCCTACCAGAGACATTCTAGAAGCTGCTCTCTGGAGCTCATTTCATACATTCACCAAAACATTACCATTTATCTCTCTTCTCTAAATCCAGAGCAGGCTTTGCCACTGCTGTCCTGCAGGGCCTTATAGCTGCTCCTAATACTGTTTAATTCCATCCGCCCAACCATAGCTTTGGGATTCTACGCAAATCTAATGACTGCAACAGAGAAACATGAAGAACATAGTACAGTTGTTTACACTTACCATAAATGTAGATGTTCGATTTATATTCACTGTTTCATTTCTGGATGTTTGTCGTGTTTCACTGTTGCAGTCATTACACTTGGGTTATCCTGCTGGCAGGCTACCAGCAATTTGCCTGAATTCCAAAGTCTTGGTTCGGCGTTGGTTGCTGTCGCCTCCTCCCTGACGTCAGTGCGCCAGTGGTATAAAAGATGCAGTCGACACCATTTTCTTCAGTCTTTCTTGCCCCATGGTGCCCGAAGCAAAAGCAGTTCGCAAGTGCTGGTCAGCAGACTCCTGAGATTTTTGAAATTGAATTTCAGATCCGAAGTCTTCTATAAAGAAGCTAAGTACCCTTTTGGGGAAACTTTTTTCTTGCTTCAGACGGATGTCAGAAAAAGTTAACAATTGTATTTCTTGCGGGAAGCAAATACCTCATAAGGATTTTCATTCTTACTGTATTCCTTGTCTAGGCCCTGATCACGACGTTGCTAGTTGTCGGCTTTGTGCTAGATTTAACCAACGCACTGTTAAGCGTTAGTATGATTTTTCTTTTCATTACTTTGGCCGAAGGTTTAACTACATAATGCCGTCGGAACAGCCGACGACCGGAGTTCATAAAAAGTGCAAGGAAAAAGAAAAGGACAGGCATCCGAGGTCCAAAACAGACTAAGCCTCTTCTAGGTCAGTCGCCGATTCTCAGTGAGGTGTTTTCGCAGCCCCCGACACCCACTACCTCAGAGCCAGAGGCCGCTTCCGACTCCCACGTGGAGACAACTAGGCCTCTGGACACTCAAGGTATTGGGCCTTCGGAAACTAATCCCTCAGATGGGTCCAGAGCCGCTGAGCAGGCATCGGCTTCTGAGGGTGTTTTCAGACCTACACAGCTTTATATCAAGCCAACTTCAGCATCCAAGACAAAGATTAAAACCGTTTTAAAGACAAGGAAACTAGTACAACATTCTCCAGGACAGACCTTCCATGCCTAAGAAACAGATGCTCAAAATGGCCGAAGACCTAATTACTTTGATCAGGGGTTCCCATCCCCCTCCTGATAAGAGGCCTAGGCAAGACGCTGAATATGATTCCTCTGATCAGGTTTCCATTTCCTCTGGCTCCGCTTCAGAACAGGGATACTCTATTCCTCCCTATGGGGATTCTGATGCTGAAGAATCTATTCATTTAGCTTCTCCTCCTGAGGATTACTAATTTGGGGAAACCCTGCATACCATGAGGGAGCATTTCCACTGGGAGAGCCAAGATTATTCAGATTCTAAGAAAAGGCTCAGAGACTTTCTTTTACTACCTCAGCACAGACCGCTTGCTATTCCTCCTGTTCTAGACATTGTAGATGCTGTATTTTCAGAGTCCGGCCTGTCTCCCGACTCTCTACCTCCTGCACCTGTTAAACCCCTGTTAAGCCAGACAGATACTACAGGGTTCCAGATTCTCATAAATTTCTATATAAAAACCCTGCTGCTGACCCAGAAGCTATTTCTCAGGGTCCCAAAGGGGTCAAGGCTGCTACTGCAAAAAACCCTGTCCCCTCAGATAGAGATTCTAGGGCACAGGACAGATGGGAAAAAAAAGTTTACACTTCTGCTACCTTGGCTGTAAGGGCTTTAAATTGTCAGATGTTCATCATGTTACACTGCTGCAGTCATCACACTTGGGTTATCCTGCCGTCAGGCGGTCCCGCAGTTGGCCAGAGTTCCAAAGTCTTGGTCCGGCGTCGGGTTGCTGTCGCTTCTTCCCTGACGTCAGTGCGCCAGGGGTATATAAGATGCATCCGATGCCATTTTCTTCAGTCTTTCTTGCCGCCCGGTGCCCGAAGCAGAAGCAGTTCGCAAGTGCCGGTCGGCCGACTCCTGAGATTTTCAAATCGAATTTCAGACCGAAGTCTTCATAAAGCTAAGTACCCCGTTGGGGAACCTTTTCTTGCCTCAGTCCGATGTCAGGAAAAGTTAACAATTGCATTTCTTGTGGGAAGCAAATACCTCATAAGGACTTTCATTCTTATTGTATTCCTTGTCTAGGCCCAGACCACGACATCACAGGTTGTCGGTTTTGTGCTAGGTTTAATAAACGAACTATTAAATGTCGGTTTGATTTCACCCGACATTATTTTGATAGGAAATTTAATTATACCATGCCGCTGGTGCAACCGACGACCGGAATGCATAAAAAACGCAAAGATAAGGACAGGCAGCCGAGATCCAAACCAGACTCCGAGGCCTCTACTAGGCCAGTCGCCAGTTCTCCGGTTTTCAGTGAGGCGGCTACGCAGCCCCTGACGACCACTGATTTAGAACCCCAGGCGACATCCGATTCACAGGCGGAGATTGCTAGGCCTCCACATCCTTTACCTTTAGGCCCTTCCGACTCCATGCCTGAAGGAGATTCCGGTGCACTTGAAACGCCTTCAGTTGCAGAAGGTGTCTTCAGTCCGAATACACTCACTATTAAATCCTATGCGAAACTGAAAACTCCTTTAAAAACAAAGAAGACTGTACAGCAGTCTCCAGTACAAGGCCCCATGCCTAAGAAACAGATGCTTAAGATGGCTGAAGACTTAATTACTCTAATCAGGTGTTCCCATCCCCCTCCTGATAAAAGGCCAAGGCAGGAGGAGGACTACGCTTCCTCTGACCAGGTTTCAATTTCCTCAGACTCTTCTGAGGAACAGGAATATTTCTTTCCCCCTTATGAAGATTCTGATGTTGAAGAGTCTATCCCTTCTGCATTTCCCCCAGAAGACTACTCTTTTGGGGAAACCTTACATACTATGAGGGAACATTTCCACTGGGAAGGCCAGGATTACTCTGATTCTAAGAAAAGGCTCCGACAGTTCCTTTTACTACCCCAGCACAGACCACTTGCTATTCCACCTGTGTTAGACATTGTGGATGATGTTTATTCAGAATCTAGCCTTAACCCAGATTCACTACCTCCTGCACCAGCCAAACCAGACAGATACTACAGAGTCCCTGACTAGCACAAATACCTGTATAAAAGCCCTGTTGCTGACCCAGAAACCATTTCCCAGGGTCCCAAAGGGGTTAAGGCCTCTATTGCTAAAAATCCTGTGCCCCCTGAAAGGGATTCTAGAGCACTAGACAGATGGGGAAAGAAAGTATATACCTCAGCTACTCTAGCTATGAGGGTTTTAAATTGTCAGTTTCACATGCTGAAATATCAACGATATCTGAAGTCTCAATTAAAACAAAAAATGCTCACACATACAGAACAGCCAGATTACAAGGAAATGCAAGATTTGCTGCATTCAGCTGAACAAGTGGGAAAACATACTTTGCAATGTGGATTTGATTCATTGGAAGCTTCTTGTAGAGCAGCAGTGACAGGGTCTGTCTTACATAGGCATGCTTGGTTAAAAGAACAAACTTTACTTGATCATGTTAAAGCAAAGTTATTGGATGCACCTTCACAGTAGGATGTTTTATTTGGTGTAAAAGCAGAAGTTGTTTTAAAGAAAATGGAGGATAAGGCAAAATCTATGCAGACGGTGAAGGATTTTTTACAGGTTCAACCCCCTCGTTTCAGCAGAAATTGGCCAACCAAAAAACTGGTCCTTTCCAGCTTCTGCCAGACCACAGAGGGGCAGATACAGACGCCCAAGGGGCAGAGGCCAGCCACAAGGCTCTTACCAGCCTCAACAATGGGGTGCCACAACCCAAAAAGGAGGAGAAGACAGGTCTCAAACTACCAGAAGATAAACACAATGACTTACCCCTCAGACTGCCAAGCTAAACCCTCTTGGCAGCTCCCTTGGGGGGAAAACTAGCAATTTTTGCAGACAATTGGCACATCATCACAAAAGACAAATGGGTCCTAAATATTGTATCTCAAGGATACAGATTCCACTTTCACACTTTGCCAAGGATAAAAGGAATGCCAAACCTGCCACCAAATCAATGGGCAGAGGCTCAAAAGCAAATTTCACCTCTCATGGACATGAGAGCCATTCAACAGGTTCCTACACAGGAGCAAGGACAAGGATTTTACTAGACTGTTTCTAGTTCCCCGAAAGGACAAAGCCTGGAGACCCATTCTGGACCTCTCAATTCTACACATACCTGGAAGTACCCAAATTCAAGATGCCAACACTACAGTAACTTCTTCCCATGCTGGGCAAGAAGGCTTGGCTAGTAACGTTGGAACTCGGGCATACCTGCATGTCCCTATCGGACAAAATTGCAGAAGATGCCTCCGATTTATTGCAGGTTCAACCCATTACCAATTCTCTGCACTGCCCTTTGGCTTATCTACTGCGCCCAGGGTCTTCACAAAATGCCTGGCACCAGTAATTGCATACTGCAGAGGGATTCAAATATATCCATACCTGGACGACTGCCTTATTCAAGCTGAAAGCAAGGACATTCTATTAAAGCATCTGGCATTCATCAAAAACCTACTAAGTTGCCTAGGGTACACAATAAACGAAAAGAAGTCAAAACTAGTGCCCTCACAAGACATAAAATTCCTGGGTGCCAGCTTGAATACAACAGCCCGGATGGCTTATCTCACGCCAGACAAGCAAGGACAACTGACTCAATACTTCAAAATGATGACAAAAAAGACCCAACTCCCTGCAAGAAAAATTCTGCAGGCCTTGGGATTCATGGCATCTTGCATACTACTAATACCATTTGCAAAACTGCATATGAGGAAATTACAATGGTATATGAAAAGCGTATGGACTAGACACAGCCACAGCTTGGAAACAATAATTCCACTCATTCCCTGCCTTCAACAGGAGTTTCTATGGTGGGTTCAGGCATGTCACCTCAACAAGGGTCAGCCTTTTACCTTATCCACAGCCAGGTAAACTATAACAACAGATGCATCGGATTATGCCTGGGGAGCACACATGGCAGGACAGTGTATGCAGGGCAAATGGGCTGCAAACCAAAGGCATCTACATATCAATCAAAAAGAGATGCTAGCTGTACAAAATGCCCTAACAGCTTTCAAGGACCTCCTACATCCAGAACAACTCCTAATAAAGACGGACAACACCACAGTGATGTGGTACATAAACAAGCAAGGGGGCACACACTGCTACCCCCTATGCAGACAAGCAATGACCTTGTGGAACACAGCACTGACCTACCAAGTTCAACTACAAGCACAATTTCTGCCAGGAAAGAAAAACACACTGGCAGACGATCTAAGCATAAACATCATAGATCCTCACAAGTGGAAACTAGATCCGCAAGTATTCGCAATGATAACTCAAAAATGGGGGAGCCCAGACATAGATCTGTTTGCTTCCCCCCAAAACTACCAACTATGGAAATTCTGCACAAGGACATACCACACACTAGCTTGGAAAGTGGACGCCCTCTCATTCAGTTGGAAAACTTTGACAGTGTATGCCTTTCCTCCACTGCCTCTTCTGGCAAAGGTGCTACTGAAAGCCAGATTAGAGAGGCCACAAATGATACTCATTGCTCCAGACTGGCCATGCCAACACTGGTATCCAATACTAAGGAACATGGCTCAAGGCCCACCATGGGTTTTTACCTACAATTCCTCACCTGCTCACTCTGCAAAACAATCAAATTCTACACAGCCAGCTAGACTTTAAATCTGGCTGCATGGCAAATTGCCTAAACAGCCAGTCAACACCTCTCTAAAGCTGTGATGGACGTCATTCTGGAGGCCAGGAGGCCCAGCACCAGGAAAGTCTATTCCGACAAATGGAAAAGATTCTGTGCCTGGAACCAGGCTAAAGGCCAAAATCCTCTTGTCCCAAATATTCCTCAGATTCTTCAATTTTTAACTGAGATGTTGCACAAAGGACTTTCCTTCTCATCTATTAAGAACCACGTCTCAGCTATTTCAGCTCAATACAGCACGGATCCTCCTATATTTTCACATCCATTACTAAGACAGTTCCTCAGAGGGGCTAAGAACATAAGACCGCCCTGGAGAGCACCAACACCAACTTGGGATCTCAGCTTTGTTTTGGAAAAGCTTATACTTCCGCCCTTTGAACCAGCTTTCACAGCTGATCTTCAGTTCCTATCATGGAAAACTGCCCTGCTGCTAGCAATAACCACCGCACGAAGAGTCTCAGAACTACAGGCCATAATGGCAGTGGAGCCTTTCATCATTTTTTCATCAAGACAGAGTCTCTTTATGAACTAACCTTTCCTTTATGCCAAAGGTGGTATCCAGTGTGGCCCTAAACCAAGCCATTCATTTGCCCACCTTTTATCCAAACCCCCAGAACAAAGGGGAAAGGCTCCTACACTCTTTAGACATTCACAGGCAATTACGTTACTACTTGGAAAAAATTAAGGCTTTCAGAAAATCTGACCAGCTCTTTGTATCCTATGCTGCAGGATCTCAAGGAAAAGCGATCTCAAAACAGACCATTTGAAAATGGATAGGACATTGTATCCATTTCTGCTACACACACCATGGGAAATCTGTCCCTGGTAACATCAGGCCCCATTCCACCAGGGCTACAGCAACATCAACAACCTTCCTCAGAGGGGTACCAACCAAGGATATTTTGGAGGCTGCAACTTTGAGTTCAGTGCACACCTTCACCAAGCACTATCACTTACCTCTATACTCTAAACCCAGAGCTGGCTGTGTGCCACTGCAGTTCTGCATGGCCTACTAGCCTCTCCAAACCCTCTTTAGTTCCACCACCCATCCTTACCTTTGGGATTCAACCCAAGTGTGATGACTGCAGCAGTGTAACATGATGAACATAGTACAGTTTTGTATCTACCATAAATGTAGATGTTCGAGTGTTCACACTGCTGCAGTCCAGGTTACCCTCCCTCCATCCCCTCTGAACTAGCTGGACTTATCTATACCTTTCTATCGTATACAACCTCTGTGGTGTATTTGCTTGTGACTGAAGGTATTGTTTTATTTTTATATGTATATTTTTATATAGCAATATGTATTGCCTCCCTATTGGGGGCACCTGACATCTGGGGCAAGAAAATCTGAAGAAAATGGCATCGGATGCATCTTGTATACCCCTGGTGCACTGACGTCAGGGAAGAAGCGACAGCAACCGACGCCGGACCAAGACTTTGGAACTCTGGCCGACTGTGGGACCACCTGACGGCAGGATAACCCAAGTGTGATGACTGCAGCAGTGTGAACACTCTAACATCTACATTTATGGTAGGTACAAAACTGTACTTTTCATATGATTAAATATCAGCAATACTTACTGTCTCTGTTAAAACAGAAAATGTTAACAAATTCTGAATGTTCTGATAACAAGGAATTGCAGGATTTATTGCATGCAGCTGAACAAGTGGGAAAACATACTTTGCAATGTGGTTATGATTCACTGGAGGCCTCTTGCAGGGCCGCTGTAACAGTTTCTGTCATTAGAAGGCATGCTTGGTTAAAGGAACAGACACTGCCTGATCATGTTAAAGCAAAATTATTGGATGCTCCATTACAGCATGATACTTTGTTTGTTTGGTGTTAAGGCAGAAGAGGTGTTGAAGAAAATGGAGGATAAAGCTAAATCTATGCAGACAGTGAAGGATTTCTTACAGGTACAGCCACCCAGATTTAGCAGGAACTGGCCTTCTAAGAATTGGTCCTTTCCCGTGTCAGACAAGCCACAAAGAGGCAGATACATACGCCCTAGAGGCAGACAACAGCCCCAGGGCTCATACAGGCCAAAACAATGAGGTGCTTCTACCTCCAAAAGCGGAGAAGACAAATCACAGCCATACAGGAAACAGTCCCAATGACTTCCCTCTGCCAGTGCCAAGCATTTATCTTTTGGCAGCACCCTTGGGGGGAAAGCTAGCACTTTTTTCACAAAATTGGCACATGATCACCCTGGACAAATGGGTCTTAAATATAGTCTCTCAGGTTCACAGGTTCCACTTTCACACCCTTCCAAAGGCAAAAGGTATTCCAGACCTGCCACACAATCAATGGGCAGAGGCACAAAACCAAGTTTCTTCTCTCATGTACATGAGGGCTATTCAGCCAGTGCCATAACAAGAGCAGGGACAAGGATTTTACTCAAGGGTTTTCTTAGTACCAAGAAAGGACAAAGCATGGAGACCAATTCTGGACCTGTATATCCTAAATACTTTTCTGGACATTCCAAAATTCAAAATGTTGACTCTACAGCAGCTTCTGCCTATGCTGGGCAAGAAGGCTTGGCTTGTAACTTTGGACCTCAAGAGGCATACCTGCATGTCCCAATCAGACAATCTTGCAGAAGATACCTCAGATTCAAAGCTGACTCAATGTACTACCAATTCTTTGCACTGCCCTTTGACTTATCTGCTGCGCCCAGGGTCTTCACAAAATGCCTGGCACCAGTAATTGCATTTTGCAGAGAAAGAGGAATTCAAATATATCCCTACTTGGATGACTGCCTTATTCAAGCAGAGACCAAAGACATTCTACTAAAGCATCTGGCGTTTGTAAAAAGATTACTAATTTGCCTAGGGTACACAGTAAACGAAAAGAAATCGAAACTAGTACCCTCTCAAGAGAGAATATTCCTGGGTGCAAGCTTAAATACAACTGCCCAGATGGCTTATCTCATGCCAGACAAACAAAGGTAACTGACTTCTTACTTCGAAAGCATGGCAACAAACACCCAGTTATCTGCAAGAAAAATTCTGCAGGCGCTGGGCTACATGGCCTCCTGCATTTTGCTAATTCCATATGCAAGACTGCATATGAAGAAACTACAATGGTATCTAAAAAGTGTTTGGACTCAACATTGCCACAACCTGGAATCATTAATTTCACTCATTGTGCCTGCAACAGGAGTTCCGATGGTGGGCCCAGGCCTGTCATCACAGCAAGGGACAGCCATTCACTTTACCCACAGCCAGACAGACACTGACAACGGATGCATCAGATTATGCCTGGGGGGGGCCATATGGCAGGAAAATGTATTCAGGGCACATGGCCTGCAAACCAGATGCATCTTCACATCAATCAAAAAGAGATGCTAGTTGTTCAAAATGCCCTGACAGCTTTCAAGGACCTGCTTCATCCAGGACAGTTACTGATAGACAACACTATGGTCATGTGGTACATAAGCAGGGAGGTACACATTCCTACCCCCTCTGCAGACAAGCAATGACGTTATGGGACACAGCATTGGCTTTTCAAGTTCCCCTGCAAGCACAATTCCTGCCAGAAAAAACAAATAGTCTGGCAGACGAACTAAGCATAAACCTCATGGATCCCCACGAATGGAAACTGGATCCACAAGTCTTCAGCATGATAATAAGGAAATGGGGATGCCCGGACATGGATCTATTTGCCTCACCTCACAACTGTCAATTGCAGAGATTTTGCACAAGGATTTATCACAAGCAAGCATGGAAAGTGGGCGCCCTATCATTCAGCTGGAAAAATCTAACAGCATATGCTTTTCCACCACTGCCTCTCCTTCCCAAATTACTCCTAAAGGTCAGACAAGAGAAGCCAAAAATGATACTGATTGCACCAGACTCTCCACGCCAGCACTGGTACCCAATCCTAAAGAGCTTGTCTCAAGGTGCAGCATGGATATTGCCTCAAGCTTCTCACTTGCTGACCCAACAAAACAAACAGATCCTGCACAGCCAACTCAGAACCTTAAATCTGGCAGCATGGCTGATAATGTAGCCATTCAGAACACTCCTCTTTCAAAAGCTGTTATGGATGTTATCTTGGAGTTCAGGAGGCCCAGTACTAGAAAATCTTATGCAGAAAATTCTGCTTTCTTTGGACATACACAGGCAGTTACGCTTCTACTTGGACAGAACTAAAGCTTTCAGAAAGACTGAGCAACTTTTAGTGTCATATGCTGCAGGATCGCAAGGAAAGGCGATCTCAAAACAGACTGTTTATAAATGGATAGGCAATTGCATCCATTTCTATTTTCAACATGGCAAATCAGTGCCTAAGGGCATTAGGCCTCATTCCACCAGAGCAGCAGCCACTTCAGCAGCCTTCCTCAGAGGAGTAACAACCAAAGGTATCTTAGAGGCTGCCACTTGGAGTTCAGTGCACACCTTTACAAAGCACTACCACTTGCTTCTCTACTCTAAGTCCAGAGCAGGCTTTGCCACTGCAGTTCTGCAGGGCCTCATAGACTCTCTTAATCCTATTTAGCCCAGCCACCCATCCTCAGCTTTGGGATTCTACCCAAGAGTAATGACTGCAACAGTGAAACACGAACATAGTACAGTTGTGTACCTACCATAAATGTAGATGTTCAAGTGTATTCACTGTTGCAGTCCAGGTTACCCACCCACCATCCCCCTTCATTTTGCTGGGACTTGTCTGCACTTCTCTATCCTATACAACCTTTTTGGTGTATTTGCTTAAAGATGAGGGAAATGTTATTTTTGTGTATGCATTTCTTATTGGCATATTTTTCAGCCTACCAATTTGGGGCACCTGACATCTGGAGCAAGAAAAACTGAAGAAAATGGTGGCTGCATCTTTTATACCCCTGGCGCACTTATGTCAGGGAAGAGGCAACAGCAACTGACGCCAGACCAAGACTTTGGAATTCAGGCCGACTGCGGGTAGCCTGCCAGCAGGATAACCCAAGTGTAATGACTGCAACAGTGAATACACTTGAACATCTACATTTATGGTAGGTACACAACTGTACTTTACCCACCCTCGAGCCCCCTGTTATGTTTTATACCCCTGACCACCTGACGTCCTGGAACAAGTGACCGCAACCAACGCAGGACCCCAGACTTTATTCAGGCCGACTGAGGGCAACCTGCCAGTAGATTACCCAAATGTAATGACTCCCAACAATGAATACACTCGAACATCTACATTTATAGTAAGTGTACGCAACTGTACTTTCTCTGCACTGCCCTTTGGCTTATCTACTGCACCCAGGGTATTCACAAAGTGCCTAGCCCCAGTCATTGCATTTTGCAGGCAAAGAAATATTCAAATATACCCGTACCTGGGCGATTGTCTAATTCAGGCAGAAAGCCAGGACATACTTTTGGTTTATCTGGCTTTATACAAAGGGTGCTGACTTGACTTGGGTACACCATAAACGAAAAGAAATCACACCTGTTACCATGTCAACAAATGATATTCCTGGGACCAAGCTTGAATGCAACTTCCCAGATGGCTTTCCTCATGCCAGAGAAACAGATTCACTTGACAACCTACTTCAAACTAGTGGCCACAAAAACCTTGCTATCTGCAAGGCAAATTCTGCAAGCCTTGGGGTTTATGGTCTTTTGCATTCTTCTAATTCAGTATGCAAAACTGCATATGAGGAAACTACAATGGTATCTAAAAAGCCTATATTGTCAACATTCTCAGGATCAAGAAGCAATGATTCCTATCATACCTTGTCTACGGTTAGAGTTCCTTTGGTGGGCAGAGGCCTGTCACCAAAACAAGACTGCCATTCACTCTACCCCCTCCCGCCCAAACCCTAACAGACGCATCAGACTATGCATGGGGGGGCTCATCTGGCAGGGAAGTGCATTCAGAGCAAATGGAACCCAAGTCAAATGTACCTGCATGTCAATCAAAAAGAAATGCTTGCTGTACAGAATGCTCAGCCTTCAAGGACCACATTCTTCCAGGACAATTAATGATAAAGATGGACAAACACCACTGTTATGTGGTACATAAACAAGCAGGGAGGGGTACCCATTCTTACCTTCTTTGCAGACTAGCCATGGCACTGTGGAACACAGCCTTGAGCTACCAAGTACCACTGTTATGTGGTACATAAACAAGCAGGGAGGGGTACCCATTCTTACCTTCTTTGCAGACTAGCCATGGCACTGTGGAACACAGCCTTGAGCTACCAAGTACATCTACAAGCTCTGTTCCTGCCAGGATAACTAAATACTCTGGCAGACGGGCTAAGCAGAAGCCTCATGGACTCCCACAAATGTAAACTAGAACCCAAAATATTCATACTCGTGAGGAACAAATGGGGGACTCCAGTGGTAGACCTGCTTGCCTCTCCTCAGAACTACCAATTGAACAAATTCTGCACAAGAACTCCCCTCAGTCAAGCTTGGACAGTGGATTACCTGTCCTTTACCTGGGAAAGCCTCTCAATATATGCCTCTCCCCCTCTGCCTCTCCCCTCTAAGCTTCTACTAAAGATCAAACAGGAAAAGCCAGGGATAATGCTGATTGCACCAGACAGGCCACGCCAGCACTGGTACCCCGGCTTGCACAGTATGACACTGCTGCAACCATGGGACCTGCCTCAGACCCCTTCCCTGCTTTCCCAGCAGGCGGGCCAGGTTCTGCCCCCTCAGTTTCAAATCCTGAGCCTTGTAGCTCGGCCAGTACCTTGAGCTCTCCTCTGGCATCCCTCAGTAAGCAGGTGCTGGGTGTCACTCTGGAGGCAAGGAGGCCTAGTACTAGAAAATCCTATGCTGAAAAGTGGAAAAGATACTTTTCCTGGAGCCAGGATCGGGATGGCCACAATGGTGCCCAGTTTACCTCATATTCTACAGTATTTAACGGAAATGCTCCACAAGGGCTTATCATTTTCGTCAATTAAAATTCATGCCTCTGCCATTTCAGCACATTATAATACTGAGCCACCCCCCTTCTCTCACCCCTTGCTAAAACAATTCCTTAGAGGGGCCAGAAATGTATACCCCCCCCCCAGGAGAGCTCCCACTTCAGCCTGGGACCTTAACTTTTTATTGGGAAAGCTCCCCCCCCCCCCCCCTTGAGCCAGCTGCAACAGCAGAGTTGATATTCCTTTCTTGGAAAACAGCCTTCCTTCTAGCCATCACTTCAGCAAGATGAGTGTCTGAATTACAGGCCCTCGTGGCAGTGGAACCCTTTATTTTCTTCCATGTGGACAGGGTTTCCCTCAGGACTAATCCTTATTTAATGCCCAAGGTGGTGTCTAGTGTGGCCCTAAATCAGTCCATTCATTTGCCTACTTTTTTCCCTAATCCACAAAACAAAGGGGAACGAGTACTGCACTCCCTGGATGTGCACATACACTTTGAATTTATTTGGACAGGACTAAGCCTCTCAGAAAATCTGAACAGCTGCTAGTTGGCTTTGCTGCAGGGGCAGAGGGGAAGGCTATTTCAAAACAAACAATTTCCAAATGTATAGTCCATTGCATTTCTGCTACAAGCACCATGGAAAGCCTACCCCACTGGGGATAAGATCACATTCCACCAGGGCTGCATCTACGTCTGCGGCTTTTCTCAGAGGAGTCCCTACCAGGGACATCCTAGAAGCTGCTACATGGACCTCTGTACATACCTTCACCAACATTACCACATGCCTATCTTTTCTAAATCCAGAGCTGGATTTGCCACTGCAGCCTTGCAGGGCTTAATAGCTGGCCCTAATGCTCCCTAACTGCCTTTCCCCCCTTCCTTAGCTTTAGAAATCTACCTAAATGTAATGACTGCAGCAGTGAAACACATAGGACATTGTACAGTTGTGTACACTTACCATAAATGTTGATCAAGTGTATTCACATTTGCAGTCATGGTTACCCTCCCTCCAGCCCCCTGACTTCCCTTGTCTCTACCTTTCCTTCTTGTTTGGTATATTTATTTTTTTCTGGTGTATTTGCTTTTTGGTGGGGGTGTGCCAAACTATATAATTGCTTCCTATTGTTGGGGCACCTGACATCTGGGGAAGAAAAACTGATGTAATGGTATCGGCTGCATGTTTTATACCCCCTGATGACCTGACATCATGGAAGAAGAGAAAACTGCTAACGCAGAATCCGAAGACTCTGGTATTCAGGCCGGCTGAGGGCTAACTGCAGGCAGATAACCCAAATGTGATGACTGCAGCAGTGAATACACTCTAACATCTACATTTATTTTAAATGTACACAACTGTTCTTTCTCCATATTCCGAAATGGCTTCGGTAAGCCATCAGACTACTGATCTTCCTAAATAGCGCAAAGTCAAAGACAGACCGCATAGTTTAAAAACTGCCTGTAATGCTTCCGCTAAGCTAGTTGCCAGTCCACCGGTACTCAGTGAGGCGCCTTTGCAACCCCTGAATGTCCTTCATGGATGCATCTGCAGTCATAACAAATGGGTTGTCCTGTCGTCAGGCAGCCCTTCGGTCGGCCGGATTCCAAAGTCTGGGTCCGGCTTCGGCTGATGTCGCACTCCACCCGACGTCATCTCTGCTGGTCTTCGGGTATAAAGGCATCAGCCGACGCCATTTTCCTCAGTCTTTCTTGCCACGTGGCGCCCGAAGCAGAAGCTGTTCGCAAGTGCCGGTCGGTCAGATCCAGAGATTACTACTACCGAATACTACTTCGAAGACTTCTAAAAAGCTAAGTACCCCGGCGGGGGACTCTTTCTTGCCTCAGCCGATGTCAGAAAAAGTCAATAACTGTTTAACTTGTGGGAAACAAATACCTCATAAAGATTTCCACTCTTACTGTTTGCCTTGCTTAGGCCCAGACCACGACGTAGCAGCCTGTTCGCCTGTGCTTCCTTCAACCGAACGCTTAGGCATCGGTCGGAGTTTGCTGAACAGTTTTTCGGCTCAGATTTTGCGTACATTATGCCGTCGGATCCTCCCACTACCCAAATTGTTAAAAACGAAAGAAAAGACCGACACTCGCGGTCCGCGGTTTCGGCCGAAACCACTGTTAAGCAAGCCGCGAGTGTCTCGGTTTCGGCCGAAACCGAGAAAATTGGTCAATCTTCAGCCGAATCCATGACTACTACTGAGGCTCCTGCTACCTTACCTGAATCAGCCTCAGAAATTTTGCCTACAACTGTGGTTCCTAGTGATTTATCAGACACCATCCCTTTGGATGTCTCTACCCCAGCACGTGGTGCTGCTAGGCCTCCTGCAGCCATGTCTATTAAGGCCTTTGCCAGGGCTAAAGCAGCCAAATCTGCTAAATCAGTGCCTGTTAAACCCCCCTCACACAGGCCTACTTCTAGTTCACAAATGCTTACTCTGGCAGAAGATTTAATATCCCTAATTAGGGGATCCCAATCTCACCCAGACAGGGCCTCTCAGCCCCCAGAAAAGAGACCTAGAGCAGAGCCCCCCGAGCCTGTGTCCTCTGATGATTCTGCGGATGACTCAGACTTTACAGACCAGCCAGAGGCTCCTTTTTCCAATTATGAAGATTCCGATGCTGAAGAATCCATTCCAGCTGCCTCTCCACCAGAGGAATTCTCCTTTGGGGAAACCTTACATGCCATGAGAGAACAATTCCAATGGCAGGGACAAGATTTCTCAGATACAAGAAAAAGGCTTAGGACTTTTCTGCACTTACCACAACACAGGCCCTTAGCTATACCTCCTGTTCTGCCTGTTGTGGACGATGCATTTAATGATGTCTGCACTGCACCTGACTCTTTACCTCCAGCCCCGGCCAAACCAGATAGATTTTACAGAGTGCCAGACACTCATCACCACCTATACAAGGCCCCACTTGCAGACCCCGAAACTATATCCCAGGGGCCTAAGGCAGTAGCCTCGACCACAGCAAAAAATCCTATTCCCTCTGAAAGGGAATCCAGTTCCTTAGAGAGATGGGGGAAAAAAGTCTACACCTCTGCTACACTCTCAGCTAGAGCTTTAAACTGTCAGTTTCACATGATCCAATACCAAGAGTTTATGCTTGATCAGTTAATTAAAAAGCTGTCCTCTGATGAATCTTTAGATAAGAAATATGCATTAGAAATGGTGAATAACATCCAACAGGTTAGTAACCATTCCTTAAAATGTGGCTATGATGCACTGGAGGCTTCATTTAGATCAGCCATGACTGGCACAGTGATAAGAAGGCATGCATGGTTGAAAGAACAGGTCTTACCGGATCATGTTAAAGCAAAGCTATTAGATGCTCCTATGGATAAGGCCAGTCTATTTGGGAACCTGCCCAGCAGGTAATGAAGAAAATGGAAGAAAAGGCAAAATCTGTACAAACAGTTAAAGATTTCTTACAGGTTCAGCCCCAAGGTTTAGCAGGAACTGGCCTGCCAAAATTGGTCCTTTCCTGACTCCACAAGATCCCAAAGGGGCAGGAATAGACGCCTAGGGGCAGAAATCAATCCAGAGGAGGTGCCTACAGAGGACGACAGTGGCAAGGCAATAACCGAGGCACAGACACAACCACTGCCACTGCAACAGGACAATCACAGTGACTTGGCTCTGACTCCGCCTACCAGGGAGCAAATAGCAGCACCATTAGGCGGAAAGTTAGCCTTATTCTCGAAAAATTGGCACTATATCACAAAAGACAAGTGGATTTTGCAAACCATAGACCAAGGCTACCGGTTCCACTTCCACACCTTACCAGTAAAAGAGGAATGCCAAACCTGCCTCCAAATCAAAAATAGAAGCTCTGCAGCAGATAGCGGAATTAACAAAGATGAGAGCTGTGGAAAGAGTACCAATAACAGAACAGGGCAAAGGATTCTACTCCAGACTCTTCCTAGTGCCAAGAAAAGAGAAAAACTGGAGACCTATTCTCGACCTGTCCATCTTAAACACATACATCATTGTCCCAAAATTCAAAATGCTGACCCTACAGCAACTTCTTCCCATGCTGGGCAAGGAGTGTTGGCTGGTAACTCTAGATCTCAAGGAGGCATACCTGCACGTCCCATTCGACCAAATTGCAGAAGATACCTCAGATTTCTTGCAGGATCAGAGCATTATCAATTCTCAGCATTGCCCTTTGGCTTATCTACTGCGCCCAGAGTATTCACAAAATGCCTGGCATCAGTAATCGCTCACTGCAGAGTACACGCAATCCAAATTTATCCATACCTGGACGACTGCCTGTTACAAGCGGACAACAAAAGCAAGCTGACAACAGATTTACAAAGGGTCATTTACTTGCTACAAGCCCTGGGATACACAGTCAATTTACAAAAATCAAGGCTGATACCATCCCAAACAAGAACTTTCTTGGGCGCGGAATTGGACACAGTAAAACAAATGGCATTCCTAACTGCAGAAAAACAAAAGAGCTCCCTCTCTACTTCTTGGCATTAACAAAGCAGAACAAACTAACAGCAAGAAAAGTCCTGCAGGCCTTGACTTCATGGCATCATGCATAATCTTGGTCCCACATGCCAGACTGCATATGAGAAAGTTACAGTGGTACCTAAAGAATTTATGGTCTCAACACAGGCACAGCTTAGAAACAGAAATACCACTAATCCCATGCCTCAAACAGGAGTTCCTATGGTGGGCTCAAGCATGCCAGTCAAACCCAGGCTTACCCTTCCACAACTTTCGAGCAAGCCAAACCATCACAACGGACGCCTCAGACCTAGGATGGGGGCCGCACATGCTCGACAAATGCGCATAAGGACTGTGGACTCAGGACCAGCTGCACCTGCACATAAACCAAAAAGAAATGCTGGCAGTAAAACTGGCAATCCAAAACTTCAGACCATTCCTCAAAGAAGGCCATTTGATGATAAGGACAGACAACACCACAGTCATGTGGTACATCAACAAACAGGGAGGCACTCATTCATACCCCCTATGCAGAATGACTTTGGACCTTTGGAATCTGGCTCTCAGCTACAACATCCAGTTACAGGCAATATTTGTACCGGGAAAAGAGAACACTCTAGCAGACATTTTAAGCAGAACCACCTCGGATGCTCACGAATGGATGCTACACCGACATCTTCAAGGCCATCACAAAGAAATGGGGAATGCCACAAATAGATCTATTCGCTTCCCACTCAATCACCAGCTCAAAAATTCTGCACAAGGACATTCCACCCACTTGCATGGAAGGTGGACTCCCTATCTTTCAGCTGGAAAGGCCTGACAGCATATGCATTTCCACCTCTTCCCTTGATGCACAAGGTACTACTGAAAATCAAAGAGGAACGTCCAAGGATAATTCTGATAGCTCGAACTGGCCAAGACAACACTGGTACCCATTGCTGAGGAGCATGTCTCGGGAGAAAATGTGGTCAATACCCCTGATGCCTCTGATGTTAACTCAGAACAACTACAACATCATACATCCCAACCTAAAAACCTTGCAACTGACTGCCTGGAACATCACATAGCAGCAACTAACCCAGACCTTTCCCAAAGGGTTAAAGACATTATCCTTGAAGCCCGCAGACCTTCAACAAGAAGGAACTATGCAGGAAAATGGAAAAGGTTCGTCATTTGGAGTACTGAAAGAGGAAAAGATGTGTCGAACATAGATATTGCTAACATTCTGGAGTACTTGGCAGAGCTTCTACATACAGGCCTGTCCTATTCCTCCATCAAGATACATGCATCAGCTATTTCAGCAGAATACAGCTTTGATCCGCCTGTCTTTTCACATCCTCTACTCAGGCAGTTCCTCAGAGGGATCAAGAATGTAAAACCTCCTAGGAAACCACCATTACCAGCATGGGACTTGAACTTTGTACTAGAAAAGTTGACACTCCCTCCGTTTGAACCAGCAGCAACAGCAGATCTACAACACCTGTCATGGAAAACTGCTTTCCTACTGGCTATTACTTCAGCAAGGAGGGTTTCGGAACTACAGGCCTTAATGGCAGTGCAACCCTTCCTAATCTTCCATCAAGATAGGGTGCCCATGAGAACTAATCCTACAATGTTAAGTTGTCTATCTCGCCTTCATTCTTGCTGGATGGGTTCGGAGCCGACCTCGGCTCCGACTCGGCCACTCTAAAAGCTCGAGAGTTGGTTCCACCGGCTCGAGGCTCCCCTTATATCCCACAATGCTAGGCGAGAGTTACCTCAGATCTCGTTTGCCGCTACAGCTGTCGAGGTTGGTTTTCTACCGGTTCTTGGTAAGTGACTTTTTCTTGTGTAATTTAGTCTATTTAAACCCCTTTCATTTTAATATCTTTACTTATTACCCTTAGTTTAGAGAAATTTTTATCCCCTTCTAAAAAATTCCCGTTTTTTTCCCTCAAGAACTTTAGGTTCTTCCCTTGGGCCTTTTGGCCTTTTCTCTTCCCTAGGGAGTGTGTGTATTATTTTTTATTTTAAAAAACCTAGTTAGTGTTTTATTATAATTTAAACTTGACAGGGTGTAATTAGGGTGTTTGTGTGTGTGTTTGATTACACCTTTTAAAAATGTCTAAGGAAGCAAAGGTCTCCGGATTCAAGAAGTGTGATGCGTGCTGTCAGAAAATGTCTCTGACAGACGCTCACACTTCTTGTGTCTACTGTCTGGGACCTTTGCACCTGCAGGACTCCTGTGCTGTGTGCCATGGCTTCAGCCCCAGGGTCCTGCAGGAAAGAAAAAATAAATTGATCTTAAGGGGCTTACTCAAGCCAGAGGATTCCCTTTCTGTTTCTACTGGGAAGCCCTCTAAGGCATCTAGGTCTTCGGCTCCGACAACTGAGCTGAGACCTAAGGTTTCTAAGCCTCTGCCTACATCGGCTCCGGCTGGAGCCGATGAGTCTCAGTCCACAGTTTCTGTGGTTCCCTTGGCTCCGGCCGGAGCCGAGGTATTAGAAGTTCCCGTGTCAGCTCCGACCAGACCTTCGGAGCCGACAACTAGGAAGAGGTCCAGGTCACCATCTCTTGGCTCCGTTCATTCGGCTCCAGGATCTCCCCTGCTGTCTGAACGGAGCCAGAGATCTCACTCCTCTAGGTCATCGAGGCTGTCGGATCATGACCTTCAGAGGGTAGTGAGTCGACTTCTTAAGTCCGAGGCACTGGCCCAGATGCTTCAGAGCCCGACTCATCAGTCGATGCCTGCCCCGGTCCATCAATATATTCCTCCTTCGACTCTCTTGAGCTCGGAGCCGGGTCGCCGGAACCGAGACTGTGATAGCCGGAGCCGATACAATTGTCTTCGGCTCCGATTTCTTCCTTGGAAGAATCTCGGCGCCGACTTCCCTCGTCTGCTCGAGGGTGAGTGGCATCGGACCCTTGTCCGACCCCTCTCCTCTCGGTGCTTGGCGCTGGTTAGTTCGGCTCCGACATCGCCTCGGAGCCATCACTGTCGGTGCCGAGGGGTTCTTAGCTTCTCGGAGCGGGGACCTCTGGCTCTGCCTGACAGGGGTGCATTCGAGGTCATGCGGAGTGTGTTAGAGCCTGGCTCTACTCCACAGTCGGCTCCGTCCGCCCTCCCTCTACAGTGCCTCAGGTTAAGTCGACTCACTCCCTCATCCCGGACCGCAGAGAGCCAGCTCCTCAGAAACCCCTGTGGGATTTCATCCTCTTCCGAGGCCTCCTGATTTGGCAGAAGAGCCCCTCGGAAGAGGAAGTGTAAGAGGAAACACATTGACTCACCTGAGTCCATCACGTCAGACACAGATTTGGATGATTCTGAGGGTTCCCCCCGTTCCCCTTCTGAAGATGTCTCATTTGCAGACATTCTGGAGATCCTGAAACAGAGGGAAATTGGCCAGCCCTCAACCCTTCGGAGGACTAATCTGTGTATCTTGAGGCGCTTGGCTCTCGTCCTTCCACCTCCTGGGTGTCCCCTTTGACCCCATCATGCAGGTGGTTGCTAAGAAGGCGTGGACGGCTCCTGATTCAGTGGACCCCACTCCCAGGAGACCCTCCAAGTTCATAACGGCACCAGCAGACAAACAGTTCTTAACAAAAGGAGTTTCTGTGGATGCTATGGTGGTAGCTGCTGCCACTAAGAAGGAGCTAGCTGATCCTTCAGTACCTGTCCATCCACCTAACAAGGAATCTAGGTCCATGGACAGGTACGGGAAGCGGATGTTCTCGTCAGCGACATTTACCATGCTCGCTGAACTACCTGTGCCATTTTACTCGCCTTCAAAGGGACTTGATCAAGGAAGTGAGTGAAATGTTAAAGGACCCTACAGCTGCGGGTTTCCAAGATAAGATGAACACGCAGCTGGCTACCCTTAACTCCATAACCAACTCCTCCATGCGCCTTCTTTCTTACGCTGCTGATGGAGCGAGCAGAGCAGGGACAGGTGTGGCCTTCACGTAGGCATGCCTGGATGCGGCTATGCAATTTTATGGACCCTTCAAGACGCCTTTCACTAACTCCCGCTTGATGGATCATCCTCTTTGGTCCTCAAGTGAAAGAAACCTTGACTAGGTGCGAAACTGATGGCAAGACCCTTTCTGCCGCCGGAGTCCGTTTTCTACTCCTTCTAGGCCTTACCCCAAAGGCCAGAAAGGTGGAAAGATGTGGTTCCATAAACAATCTCAAGGGACTTCGCCTGACGACAGAGTCGCTTTCTCGCCAGAGGCAGAGGCGGAATAACAATGGTAGACGCCGCCTAGGGGCAGGGGTCCGAGAACCAGGGCAATCGGGAAGCCTTCCTGACAAGCCCTTTCAGCATCCCTGAGTGTTGCCCGACTGCCCATCTTCGAGGCAGTCGGGGAAGATTGTCACTGTACCCAGAAGCCTGGCTATCCCTGACTAAAGACAAATGGGTACAGTCCATCATTTCCAAGGCTATTCTATCCCCTTTCTTCGCATTCCAAATCAGTCAAAAAATCCCTTCCAGATGTTCCACCCGCTCAAAGGGATCTAGCGGTTTTAGAGATTTCAAAACTGCTTGCAAAAAGAGCAATTCAGCCAGTTCCAGCAGACCAGCAAGGATCCGAATCTACTCAAGGTTCTTTTTAGTTCCAAAGAAAACAGGGGACTGGAGACCAATTTTGGATCTCAGTATCTTGAACAGATCAGTCAAGAAAACAAGATTTCGGATGGTCACGCTGCAATCCATCCTTCCCCTTTTGGGCAAAGGAAACTGGATGTGCTCTATAGACCTTCAGGATGCGTACTATCACATAAAAATGAACAGACGCTCCAGAAGATTCCTCCGCTTCAGGCTGGGAACCAGTCATTTTCAGTTCAGGGCCCTGCCCTTTGGTCTCCCCACTGCCCCCCCGGGGTGTTTACCAAATGCATGGCAGTGGTAGCTTCTCACCTGAGACGACAAGGATTCCAGGTGTTTCCATATTTGGACGACTGGCTCCTCACAGCTCCCACCAAGCATCTCCTTCTGATGGCCAGGGATTACACCTTTCGCCTTTGTCAAAAGCTGGGTATTTCAATAAATTGCGAAGTCTGTTTTGTCGCCTTGTCGTACTATTACCTACATAGGCGCAAATCTAGATACAGTAAACATGTCTGCGAGACTAACACATCAGAGAATAACAGACATTCACAAACTGGTATCACTCCTTTTCAACAACAACAGAATCAAAGCCAGGTTAGTTCTGAAAGTGTTGGGAATTATGGCAGCGGCCATACCTCTGCTTCCATTAGCCAGATTCCACATGCGGATCCTTCAATGGATGCTCTTTACTCAATGGTCATACCAGCAACTCCCAATGTCTCACACCATTATGATCACGCAAGCGTGCAAGAATCATCTTATGTGGTGGATGTCTTCCCCTCAGCTCTTGTTGGGAAGACCCTTTGTTCCACCCCCTCCGGTTGCTACTCTGACAGCGGATGCCTCCCTGATCGGGTGGGGGGGGCATTATCAGGGCAGGACGGTCCAGGGCACATGGCAACCAAACGAATGCCACTTGCACATAAATGTTCTGGAGATGAGAGCAGTGCTTTTAGCGTTGCAAGCCCTTCAAGACTCTCTTCCCTTGGGAACGATTGCAATCCAGACAGACAATATGTCTGTAGTGTGGTACATCAACAAACAAGGCGGAACCAGGTCATACCGCCTGTGTCGAGAAGCACTCAGACTGTGGCAATGGGCGATTTCTTCTCAGCGGTTTCTGTTAGCAACGCACATCCCCGGGAAGTCCAATCAAATTGCGGACAAGTTGAGCAGAGCTATCCTCATGCCTCACGAGTGGTCTCTGAAAGACTCTGTTGTGAGAGAAATTTTCCTCAAGTGGGGTCAGCCTTGCTGCGATCTTTTTGCTACTCCCCAAAACAGCAAGTGCAGAGAATATTTCACTCTATTCCTTTTACCAGGCCAACCCAGCAGAGACGCTCTAGTCCAAGTTTGGCCCCGGGGACTTCTGTATGCATTTCCTCCCTTCCCACTAATCTCTCAAGTGATACAGAAAGCTATCGCTCAGAAGGCCTCATTGATCCTCATTGCTCCTTACTGGCCTCGACAAGTGTGGTTCCCCTTTCTACATCGATTTCTTTTGAGCGACCGTGGAATCTGGACCTAGTTCCAGATCTTTTGATCCATCAGTCGGGTCAGTTTCATCGCTCCTCCCTCTCTGAACCTCACTGCTTGGTTCCTCCAGTTCCAACCTTAGCCAGGCTTCCTCAATTATCTCACTCTGTTAGAGATATTTTGATAGCTTCCCATAAATCTTCCACTCGGAAGATTTATTTGAGTAAGTGGAAACGCTTCACATATTGGGCTCAAGGAAAGGACATAGATCCTTTCACTGCTTCCATCCAATTACTCCTTGATTTTCTAGCTGAACTCTTCCATGCAGGTTCATCTCCCTCTACACTTAAAGTTCAATTGGCAGCTATTTCTAACTTTCATGTGGGTATTTCTGAATCTGCCTTAATGTCCCACAAGCTTTGCAAAGCCTTTTTGAAAGGAGTTTTTCTTCTCAGACCTCCTATAAGAAATCCTCCTTCTCCTTGGGACCTAAATTTAGATGTCCTTCATGGATGCATCTGCAGTCATAACAACTGGGTTGTCCTGTCGTCAGGCAGCCCTTCAGTCGGCCGGATTCCAAAGTCCGGGCCCGGCTTCGGCTGATGTCGCACTTCACCCGTCATCTCTGTTGGTCTTCGGGTATAAAAGCATCAGCCGACGCCATTTTCTTCAGTCTTTCTTGCCGCGTGGCGCCCGAAGCAGAAGCTGTTCGCAAGTGCCGGTCGGTCGGATCCAGAGATTACTTCTACCGAATACTACTTCGAAGACTTCTAAAGCTAAGTACCCGTGGGACTCTTTCTTGGCTCAGCCGATGTCACAAAAAGTGAATAATTGTTTAACCTGTGGGAAACAAATACCTCATAAAGATTTCCACTCTTACTGCCTGCCTTGCTTAGGCCCAGCCCACGACGTAGCAGCCTGCTCGTCCTGTGCTTCTTTCAACCGACGAACGCTTAGACGTAGGTCGGAGTTTGCAGAACAGTTTTTCGGTTCTGATTTTGCGTACATTATGCCGCCGGATCCTCCGACTACGCATTCTGCCAAAAACGAAAGAAAAGACCGACACTGCGGTCCGCGGTTTCGCCGAAACCATGGTTAAGCAAATCATGAGTGTCTCGGTTTCGCCGAAACCGAGAAAACTGATCAAAATACAGCTGAATCTACCTCTACAACTGAGGTCCCTGCTAACACTCTTGAATCGGCCTCAGAAATTTTACCCACTACGGTGCTTACCACTGACTTATCAGACACCATTCCCTTGGATGTCTCTACCCCAGCACGTGGTGCTGCTAGGCCTCCAGCAGCCATGTCCATTAAGGCCTTCGCCAGGGCTAAAGCAGCCAAGACTTCTAAAACAGTGCCTGTTAAACCCCTCAACCAGGCCCTCTTCCAGTTCTCAAATGCTTACTTTGGCAGAAGATTTAATTTCATTAATTAGAGGATCTCAATCTCACCCAGACAGGGCCTCTCAGCCCCCAGAGAAGAGACCTAGGGCAGAGCCCCATGAGCCAGTGTCCTCTGATGATTCTGCTGATGAATCAGACATAACTGACCAGCCAGAGGCTCCTTTCTCCAATTTTGAAGATTCTGATGCTGAAGAATCCATTCCAGCTGCTTCCCCACCAGAAGAATTCTCCTTTGGGGAAACCTTGCATGCCATGCAGAACAGTTCCAATGGCAGCAACAGGATTTTTCAGACTCCAGGAAAAGACTTAGGACCTTTTGCACCTTCCACAGCACAGGCCCTTAGCTATACCTCCTGTTCTCTCTGTGGTGGATGATGCTTTCAATGATGTCTGCTCCGCTCCAGATTCTTTACCCCAGCCCCTGCCAAACCAGACAGATTTTACAGGGTGCCAGATACTCATCACCACCTTTACAAGGCCCCTCTTGCAGACCCCAAACTATTTCCCAGGGTCCCAAGGCAGTAGCATGACCATAGCTAAAAACCCTGTTCCTTCTGAAAGGGAAGCAAGGTCATTAGACAGATGGGGTAAAAAGGTTTACACTTCAGCCACTCTCTCAGCTAGAGCTTTAAACTGTCAGTTTCACATGATACAATACCAAGAGTTTATGCTTGATCAGTTAACTAAAAAGCTAACCACTGATGAATCTCTTGATAAGAAATATGTATTAGAAATGGTAAATAACATACAGCAAGTTAGTAACCACTCTTTAAAATGTGGCTATGATGCACTGGAGGCTTCATTTAGATCAGCCATGACTGGCACTGTAATTAGAAGGCATGCATGGCTAAAGGAGCAAGCTTTACCGGATCATGTTAAATCTAAATTGCTAGATGCTCCTATGGATAAAACAAGTTGTTTGGTACACCTGCCCAGCAGGTTATGAAGAAAATGGAAGAAAAGGCAAAATCAGTCCAGACAGTTAAAGATTTCTTGCAGGTTCAACCCCCAAGGTTTAGCAGGAACTGGCCTGCCAAAAATTGGTCCTTTCCTGACTCCACAAGACCTCAAAGGGCAGGAATAGACGCGCCAGAGGCAGAAACCAATCCAGAGGAGGTGCCTACAGAGGACGACAGTGGCAAGGTAACAACAGAGGCACAGACTCAACACCTGCCACTACATCAACACAGCCACAGTGACTTAATCCTAAACCCGCCTACCAGGGAACAAATAGCAGCTCCTTTAGGCGGAAAGCTAACCTTATTTTCAAAAACTGGCACCACATAACAAAGGACAAGTGGATTTTACGAACCATAGATCAAGGTTACCGGTTCCACTTCCACACTTTACCAGACAAAAGAGGAATGCCAAATCTACCTCCAAATCAAAAGACAGAGGCTCTACAACAGATAATGGAGTTAGCAAACATGAGAGCTGTGGAGAAAGTGCCAACAGCAGAGCAAGGAAAGGGGTTCTACTCCAGACTATTCCTAGTTCCAAGAAAGGAAAAAGTTGGAGACCAATTCTAGACCTGTCCACCCTGAATACTTACATCATTGTCCCAAAATTCAAAATGCTGACCCTACAGCAACTTCTTCCCATGCTGGGCAAGGAGTGTTGGCTGGTAACTCTAGATCTCAAGGAGGCATACCTGCACGTCCCCATTCGACCAATCTGCAGAAGATACCTCAGATTTCTTGCAGGATCAGAGCACTATCAATTCTCAGCATTGCCCTTTGGCTTATCTACTGCCCAGAGTATTCACAAAATGCCTGGCATCAGTAATCGCCCATTGCAGACTACAGGGAATTCAAATTTGTCCATACCTGGACGACTGCCTGATACAAGGAGACAACAAAAGCAAGCTGACAACAGATTTACAAAGGGTCATTTACTTGCTTCAAGCACTGGGATACACAGTCAATTTACAAAAGTCAAGACTGATACCATCCCAGACAAGGACTTTCCTGGGAGCGGAATTGGACACAGTAAGACAAATGGCATTCCTAACTACAGAAAAACAAAAGAACTCCCTCTTTACTTCTTGGCACTAACAAAACTGAACAAGTTAACAGCAAGAAAGGTACTGCAGGCCTTGGGTTTCATGGCATCATGCATAATCTTGGTTCCATTTGCCAGACTACATATGAGAAAACTACAGTGGTACCTAAAGAAGTTATGGTCCCAACACAGACACAGCCTAGAAACGGAAATCCCACTAATACCATGCTTAAAACAGGAGTTCCTATGGTGGGCTCAGGCATGCCAGTCAAACCCAGGCCTGCCCTTTCGCAAGGGTCAAGCAAGCCAGACCATCACAACAGATGCTTCAGACCTAGGATGGGGGGCGCATATGCTGGACAAATGCGTCCAAGGATTGTGGACACAGGACCAACTTCACCTGCACATCAACCTAAAAGAAATGCTGGCAGTAAAACTGGCAATCCAAAAGTTCAGACCATTTCTCAAGGAGGACCACTTGATAAGGACAGACAACACCACAGTCATGTGGTACATCAACAAACAGGGAGGCACTCATTCTTACCCCCTATGCAGAATGACTTTGGAGCTGTGGACCCTGGAACTCAGCTACAACATCCAGTTACAGGCAATATTTGTGCCAGGAAAAGAAAACTCTCTAGCAGATATGTTAAGCAGGACCACATCGGATGCCCACGAATGGCAGCTGCACCCGGATATCTTCAAGACCATCTCGAAGAAATGGGGAATGCCTCAGATAGATCTATTCGCATCACCTTTCAATCACCAGCTCCAAAAATTCTGCACAAGGACATTCCACCCACTAGCATGGAAAGTGGACTCGCTCTCCTTCAGCTGGAAAGGCCTAACAGCATATGCATTCCCACCTCTTCCCTTGATACACAAAGTACTACTAAAAATCAAGGAGGAACGTCCAAGGATAATCCTGATAGCTCCAACTGGCCAAGACAGCATTGGTACCCACTGCTGAGGAGCATGTCTCGAACAATATGTGGCCAATACCCTGATGCCTTTGATGCTAACTCAGAACAACTTCAGCACCATGCATCCAAACCTAAAACGCTGCAACTGACTGCATGGAACATCACATAGCAGCTGCTAATATAGAACTTTCACAAAGAGTTAAAGACATTATTCTTGAAGCACGCAGGCCTTCAACTAGAAGGAATTATGCTGGGAAATGGAAAAGGTTTGTCATTTGGAGTTCTGAAAGAGGAAAAGATGTATCAAACATAGATATGCCTAACATTCTGGAGTATCTGGCGAACTACTTCATTCAGGCCTGTCCTACTCCTCCATCAAGATTCATGCATCAGCTATTTCAGCAGAATACAGCTTTGATCCACCTGTTTTTCACACCCTTTGCTCAGGCAGTTCCTCAGAGGAATCAAGAATGTAAAACCTCCAAGGAAACCACCATTGCCAGCTTGGGACTTGAACTTTGTGCTAGAAAAATTGACACTATCACCTTTTGAACCAGCAGCAACAGCAGACCTACAACACCTGTCATGGAAAACTGCTTTCCTACTGGCAATTACTTCAGCAAGGAGGGTTTCAGAACTACAGGCCTTAATGGCAGTGCAACCCTTTCTAATCTTCCACCAAGATAGAGTGTCCATGAGGACTAATCCTACATTTATGCCTAAGGTGGTATCCAGAGTGTCTTTAAACCAAGCAATCCACCTACCTACCTTCTTTCCCAACCCACAAAACAGAGGGGAAAGAATACTGCATACCTTGGATGTACATAGACAGCTACGCTACTACTTGGACAGAACAAAAATAGCAGAAAGACTGACCAACTTTTCGTAGCCTATGCAACAGGAAGGGAAGGAAAAGCTATTTCCAAACAGACAATCTCCAAATGGATAGGAAATTGCATACGATTCTGTTACTCCTTCCATGGAAAACCAATTCCACAGAACATAAGACCTCATTCTACAAGGGCAACAGCCACTACCACAGCCTTCTTACGAGGAGTGGCTACCAAAGACATTATTGAGGCGGCTACTTGGACCTCCGTGCATACATTTGCCAAGCATTATAATTTACCTCTATATTCCAGATCCCGAGCAGGGTTTGCCACTGCTGTTCTGCAAGGGATCCTAAACACACCATAATCTACCTTTATCCTCCTCCCCTAGTTGGCTATGGTATTCTACCCAGTTGTTATGACTGCAGATGCATCCATGAAGGACATAGTACAGTTTTGTACCTACCATAAATGTAGATGTCCGAATTGGATAGCATCTGCAGTCAGGATTACCCTCCCTCCTTCCCTCTGTGGTACTCCTAGGGTGTTTACCCTTCTAATAGCTAGCTAGTGGGGATTTCTTTCATGGTGTATTTGTTTGTATTTATGTACATACATGCTTATTTTTGTGTTTACCTCTATCTTTTGGAAACATTGGCATCTATCCAAAATTTTTAGCCTTCTATAGGGCTTCTGGCATCTGGGGCAAGAAACACTGAAGAAAATGGCGTCGGCTGATGCTTTTATACCCGAAGACCAACAGAGATGACGTCGGGTGAAGTGCGACATCAGCCGAAGCCGGACCCGGACTTTGGAATCCGGCCGACTGAAGGGCTGCCTGACGACAGGACAACCCAGTTGTTATGACTGCAGATGCTATCCAATTCGGACATCTACATTTATGGTAGGTACAAAACTGTACTTTCTTGCTTCTTTGATTCTTCCCCCTTTTGAACCTGCAGTCTCCTGTTCTTTAAAATTATTATCATGGAAAACTCTTTTTCTGGTAGCTATTACATCAGCTAGAAGAGTTTCAGAGCTTCAAGCACTCAGCTGTCGTCCTCCTTATCTTTTGTTTCATAAGGACAGAGTATCCTTACGAACTAACCCGTCCTTTTTGCCTAAGGTGGTCTCGACGTCAAATCTAAATCAAAGCATTGATCTACCTGTCTTTTTTCCAGAATACTCCAATAGGTCTGAACAAAAGTTACACTGCCTGGATGTTCACCGTCAATTGAGGTACTACTTGGATAGAGCAAAACAATTCAGAAAATCTGATCAGCTGTTTGTCTCCTATGCGGAAAGCAGAAAGGGACTTTCAGTTTCAAAGGTATCATTATCCAGATGGCTAACATCTTTGATTTCCCTTGTATACGAAATTAGACACCAAAAGCTGCCTAATAAACCTAAGGCCCATTCCACCAGAGCTTTGGCTACTTCTTTAGCCTTCCAAGACAGACTACCTATTGACACCATTTGTGCAGCGGCTACTTGGGCTACTCCTCACACTTTCATTTCTCATTATAAGTTGGATTTAGCTTCTAGGCATAGAGCTAACTTTGGTTCCACTGTTCTCAGGAGTCTGTTCCGTTAGGCCACCCGGGACAAGGTGCTAGGGACGCGGTCCCATCCAGCAAGAATGAAGGCGAGATAGACAACTTAACATATAGAAGTTATGTTCTTACCATAACGTTCCATGTTAGTTGTCTTCTTCTCGCTTCTTCTTGGCCCCACCTCCTTCCCTGGCCTGGACAGACCTAGAGGAGTTGTGATTGTGACCTCTCTTTCTACCACCTCTTTCTTAGACATATGCTGTTGTGCATATTTCCTGGTTCAGGATGTAGGTCACCCTTCTTTCTTCCTGTTGTTAGAGGTGGATTCTGTTTACAGTTATATTGTTACTGTTATAAGCTGGGGTTAGCTTACAAACGAGATCTGAGGTAACTCTCGCCTAGCATTGTGGGATATAAGGGGAGCCTCGAGCCGGTGGAACCAACTCTCGAGCTTTTAGAGTGGTGAGCCGAGGTCGGCTCCGAACCCATCCAGCAAGAAGAAGGCGAGAAGAAGACAACTAACATGGAACGTTATGGTAAGAACATAACTTCTATTTTATGCCTAAGGTGGTATCCAGAGTGTCTTTAAACCAGGCAATCCACCTACCTACCTTCTTTCCCAATCCACAAAACAGAGGTGAAAGAATGCTGCATACCTTGGATGTACATAGACAGTTACGCTACTACCTGGACAGAACCAAAAGTAACAGAAAAACTGACCAGCTCTTTGTAGCCTATGCAACAGGAAGGGAAGGAAAAGCAATTTCCAAACAGACAATCTCCAAATGGATAGGAAGTTGCATAAGATTATGTTACTCCTACCATGGAAAACCAATTCCACAGAACATAAGACCTCATTCTACAAGGGCTACAGCCACTACCACAGCTTTCTTACGAGGAGTGGCAACCAAGGACATTATTGAGGCGGCTACTTGGACCTCCGTGCATACATTTGCCAAGCATTATAATCTACCTCTATATTCTAGATCCCGAGCAGGGTTTGCCACTGCTGTACTGCAAGGGATCCTAACTGCACCATAATTGTTATCCCTCCTCCCCTAGTTTGGCTATGGTATTCTACCCATTTGTTATGACTGCAGATGCATCCATGAAGGACATAGTACAGTTTTGTACCTACCATAAATGTAGATGTCCGAACTGGATAGCATCTGCAGTCAGGATTACCCCTCCTTCCCTCTGTGGTACCCCTAGGTATTTACCTCCTAATAGGTAGCTGGGGAGTCTCTTATGGTGTATTTGTTTTGTATATATGTACATACATGCTTATTTTTTGTGTTTGCCTTCTACTATTTTGGAAACATTGGCATTTATCCAAAATTTAGCTTTCCAAGAGGGCAATTGGCATCTGGGGCAAGAAACACTGAGGAAAATGGCGTCGGCTGATGCCTTTATACCCGAAGACCAGCAGAGATGACGTCGGGTGGAGTGCGACATCAGCGGCCGACCCAGACTTTGGAATCCGGCCGACCGAAGGGCTGCCTGACGACAGGACAACCCATTTGTTATGACTGCAGATGCTATCCAGTTCGGACATCTACATTTATGGTAGGTACAAAACTGTACTTTCCCACTTCTACAGGTTTGCAGGCCTCTGCTGAGACCCATTCAGAGTCCGGTATGCCGCAAGATGCTTCTTCGACTATGGAACCTGCAGATGTCTCTACCTTGGACTGGTCCGGAGCCACTGTGCAGGCATCGGGTTCTGAGGGTGTATTATGACTTAAGATATTCATATTAAACCGACAACTTCATTTCCAACTAAAATTGCCGAGTTTCTCAGGCCCAGAGTTCGCACTACACCTAGAAAACCATCGTCCAAAGGGCATGCTGAAGCTCCCATGCCACAAAAACAAATGCTTGTTATGGCTGAAGACCTTTTTACTCTAATTAGGGGAAGCCAGCCTTCCCCTGCCAAAAGACAAAGAATTGAATTTCCTTCTGATTCTACAGACCAGATGTCTGATGACTCTGGCCTTTCTGATTACCAGGACTTACCCTTATCTACATGTGAGGACTCAGATGCAGTGGAATCTGTTTCTGCCTCCTCTTCAGAGGATTTTTAGTTTGGTGAAGCTTTGCATACCTTGAGTGCATTTCTGCTGGGAATGCCAGGACTATCTTCAGTCTATAAAGAGACTCAGGGAAATTTTAGATGTTATGTAGTCCTATCTCTCCTACATTCTTACCCATGGGTTTGGAGCCGAATATCTGCTCTGACTTGGCCTATTTACTAGCTCAAAAGTCTCTGATTGGCTGGGTTAAGAGGGTATCCCATAGTACACTGCTTTGCATCCCCAGATCTCGTTTGCCGCTTGTAGAGCTCGGATGTGGTCTCGCTTGGCTGTGGATAAGTACTCTTTTTTTGACTTATTTCTCTTCAGATATTGGTTGCTTCATACTTCAAAAGCTATTTTAATAGCTACTCTTGCTGCAGTAGTAGTGTTCGTGTGTTTAGTAGTGTTTTTCTGGTATCCCTAACAGTTCCCACAGGCTAGGCCCGTTTTAGTTAGAGGACCTAGTCCTCCCTTAGTGAGTAGTTAGTCAGTTTGTTATTGTATTTTCCTTTCTTGTATTTTCCTTTTGAGAACTGTTTAAGTTAGAGGTTCTCTCTCTGTGTTCTCGTTGTTGTTGTTTAGAGCTTCGCTCTCTGTGGTACTGTCTAACTGGTGGGCTTCCCGCCCTTTATTTGGTAATTGTTAACTGTGGTTACGTTGTGTGCTTGCACCTGTTGGAAGTCGTTAATTCTTTGAATATGTCTAAGGATCAAAAAGAACATAAGCAGTCTGTCTTTAAAAAGTGTTCAAAGTGCGGATATAAAATGTCCATCACGGATGGACACTCTGTGTTTACTGTCTTGGAGCCATCCATTTACAGGAGTCGTGTAGTTTTTGCCACGCCTTCAGTCCTAGGGTGCTCCAAGAGAGGAAAAACAAATTGATTTTAAAGGGACTGCTTAAACCATCTTTCGAGGAGGCTTATAGATTCGGCTCCCAGCCGAAATCCAAGTCCAAGAAAATGTCTCCGGCTCCATCAGCATCTTCGGAGCCTCCGGAGAAAATTACCATATTGGATACTGCTTTCTCGGCTCCACCGTCTTCGGTGCCGCAGGAGGTTTCTATATTGAGTGAATCAGCATCCGCTCCGATCATTCTCGAACCTTTTCGGAGCCGGTCGCCGAGTGTCGGACATGGTTCACCAGATAGAAGGTCTCAGTCTCCATCCATCTCCTCCAAATCCTCCAGGCTTTTCCGATTTGGATGTGGATAGGGTGGTGCAGAGGCTCCTGCAGTAGACGGTGTTGGCTAAATTGTTTTTTTGTTTTTGGCTCCGACCCAGCCGGCTCCGGAGCCAATTCCTATGGTTGTTTCATCGATTCCTTCTCCGAGCACATCCTTGCTGTCGGAGCCAGTATGTTCCGCTCCGAGTGATGTTCCTGCTCTGGCTCCGATACCCCCCCCTGGGGTCGGGCCCGAGGGGGCTGCCTCAGGACATCTTTTGGTTCAGAGTCTTCCACTCGGTGCATCGGCTGGGGGGACCCCAGTCCTGGTCATGGCCTTTGAGGCCAGCCGGTCCTCTGACTCTGTGGGGCCCGCCTTCGAGGCCATGCGGAGCGCGTTGGCCAGGTCGTCAGCTACGTCACTTGGGTCTGTCATTCTGTCCTCCACCACTCCGGCGAGAGCTTCTGACACCTACCTATTCTTGGACAGCAGAGCACCAGGCCCTAAGGATACCCCCACAAGCGGTCCCCCACTTTCTGAAGGTTCCTCAGAGCCTGTGCCTGAGGAACCTCCCAGAAAGAAATTGTGCAAGAGGAAGCACATAGACTCCCAGGACGAGTCTCTCACTTCCGATACTGACTCTCACTTCCGATACTGACCTCGAGGAATTGGAAGGGTCCTCCAAGTCTTCCTCTGATGATGTTTCCTTCTCCGATATCCTGGAGGTACTGAAACAAAGAGGAGACTGGCCTTCCAAGACCTCTTCCGAGAAGGAGTCTGTATTCCTTAAGGCCTTTTGCGTTCAGCCATCTGCCTCCTGGCTGTCTCCACCTTTCGATGAACTTCTTGACCTTATTTGTCGAAGGGTGTGGGAAAACCCTGATTCCGTGGAGCCAGTACCTCGGCACCCCAACAAATTTCTCTCTGCCCCCCAGGGAAAAGAATTTCTGACAAAGGGAGTCCCGGTAGATGCCATGGTGATGGCGGCAGCCAACCAGAAGGAAGTTGCAGAGTCTTTCTCTTCCGTCCATTCTCCTAACAAGGAGTCTAGGACTATGGACCGGTACTGGAAGCGTACCTTGTCTTCAGCCACCTTCACCTTAAGGTCGCTGAACTACTTATCTCATTTCATTCCAGTCCAGAGAGATCTCCTTAAGGAGTTAGGAGATACTCTTGCGGGTAACATACCTGAAGCAGTGGCTCAGACGGTCAACGCACAGGTTTCTACCCTCAACTCCATTGCAAAGTCGTCCATGAGACTCATTTCGTATGCGGCCGAGGGAGCGAGTAGAGCGGCCAGCTCAGGTGTAGCCCTTAGAAGGCAAGCCTGGCTGCGCCTGTGTCACTTTGCGGAGGCCTTCAAGTCTTCCTTCACTGATGCCCCTTTTGATGGTTCCTCCTTGTTTGGGACCAAAGTGAAAGACACCCTCACCAGGTGCGAGCAAGAGGGAAAGACCCTGTCTGCTGTAGAGGTCCGTTTTTCCCTCCTGTCTAGGCCTTACCCCAAGGTTCAGCGAGGGGGAAAGATGTGGTTCAAGAAATCAGAGTTTTTTTCCTGCCGCACAAGGTGAAACCCCCTCCCGAGGCAGGGGAGGGGGGGGGGGAGTTATTCAGGTAGACGTCGCCCAAGAGGCAGAGGGGGCCCACGCAATTCTGGGGACCACGACTCCTTTCGTGGCTCCCCATACTCTCACTCTTGAGGGTGTGCGCGACTGTGCTTATCCGGAGCCAGTCGGGAGTCAAATTTCCTTGTATCCGGAAGCCTGGGAAAACATCACTCAGGACCGATGGGTATCAGATAATTTCCAGAGGTTACACCATTCCATTCTGTTCAGTACCCCCTCCCATCAGAAGGATCCCAGACGTTCCACCCAGTCAAAGGGATCAAGCAGCCTCAGAGGTATCTCGGGTACTAGAAAAAGGAGTCATCCAACCAGTCCCCTCAGACCAGATCGGATTAGGGACTTACTCAAGATTCTTTTTGGTGCTGAAAAGAACAGGGGACCTGAGACCCATACTAGATCTCAGTCAACTCAACCATTACGTACACAAGTCCAAATTCCGTATGGTCACCCTACAATCTATTCTGCCATTGTTGGGAAAGGAAGTATGGATGTGCTGCATCGACCTGAAGGATGCATACTACCATATCAAAATGGACAGGGCATCCAGGTGTCATCTACGCTTCAGGCTGGGAGCCAGACATTTCCAGTTTCGAGCCCTGCCCTTTGGTCTCACCACAGCCTCCAGGGTGTTCACCAAGTGTATGGCAGTGGTGACCGCTCACTTGAGACGTCAAGGATTCCAGGTGTTTCCATACCTGGCCGACTGGCTCCTCACCGCCCCCACCAGGCATCTACTAATTCAGACCAGGGACGGTACTATCAGTCTGTGTCACCAATTAGGCATTACGATAAACTGGAAAAAATCTGCCTTGTTGCCCTTGCAGCATGTCACTTTTATAGGAGCAGAGCTGGACACCATTCAAATGCGAGTGTTCCTACCACAAGAAAGGATCACAGGGTTGCAACAACAAATTCTCACACTGATGCCTCTGAGACATGTGAAGGCAAGGCTGATTCTTCAGCTCCTAGGGACCATGGCAGCTACGATCGTGTTGGTTCCATTAGCGAGATTACACATGAGAATTCTTCAATGGCTTCTCTTTGTCCAATGGTCTCTCCAAAGACTTCCGCTATCCCATCCAATCCTATTGACAGACAAATGCAAGCAAGACCTCCGCTGGTGGCTGTGCACCAACAACTTGAACGTAGGAAAACCCTTTGTTCCACCCGTCCCGGTGGCCACAGTGACTACGGACGCCTCCCAGATAGAGTGGGGGGGGGGGCATTATCTCGGCAGGATGGTCCAAGGCACGTGGTAGGAGCACGAGATACATTTGCACATAAACGTCCTAGAGATGAGAGCAGTGCTTCTTGCGTTGAAGTCCTCCCTCTAGGGACTACTGCAATACACTGAAAATTAATTATGGATTATTAATTATGGATTGCATGTCTTTAGTATTGGAAAATAATTTTATATCATTTGAAGGAGAATTTTTCAAACAATGCAAGGGGGTGGCTATGGGCTCAGCCAGTGCCCCTATATATGCCAACCTTGTTATGTTATATTGGGAGGAAGAAATTTTATTCAAGAGTGATTATTTTACTCACATCTCCCATTATACGAGATTTTTGGATGACATATATATCTTGTGGAATGGAAGTATGGAAGACCTGAAGGAATTTATGTCATTCTTAAATAACAGTAGTGATTTTTTGAAATTCACCTATGATATTAGTAGGACTGGTTTACCATACCTAGATACTATTGTCACAAATGATGAAAAATGTTTTAAATCTAATATTTATAGAAAAAACACTTTTTCTAATGATTACTTACAATATGACAGCAATCATCCCAGAAAAATGTTAAGTAACATATTTAAAGGTCAACTCATTAGAGCGGCCAGAATGACCTCTAGGTATGAAGATATGATTTCTGAAATAGAGCATATAACAAAAATTGTTTAAGGAGAGAAAATATAATAATTTTATGTTACGAGATGTTCAAAAGTATGTGATATCTCAGAGGGAAACTAAATTTGGTCCAATATTTGGAGAGAGTTTACCAATGGACAGTGAGATTGTAACAAACTCCTTTGATAAATACAAAAAGGCTTTTATTTTGCCTTATACACCATATGTTAATATAGTGAAGGAGATTTTATTCAAACATTGGAATATATTTTTAGTAAATCCTGATTTAACAAAGATTTTGGGAGAGAAACCTATTATCGTTTATAGGATGTCACATAATTTGAAAAGAATTTTAGAATCTGGGAAAGGTGCTAAACATAACAGTGGATCAAGTGAATCAGCAGTATCTACGAAAAAATGTGGAAATTGTAATCAATGTAGATTTATTATGTGTCAAACAGAAATAACATTAGAGAACAGCAATAAGACACTGATTAGAAGTGTCAAGGGGAATTGTAACACAAAGAATGTGGTTTATATAGCAAAATGTGACTTGTGCACTGCTTACTATGTTGGGAAAACAGAGAGGGCCTTCAAAAAAAGAATTTATGACCATTCTTATTGTATTAGAAAGAAGGATGGCAATAATGCTTTGTATAGGCACATTGAGAGATATGGTGACCAACATAGATTCAAATTCTTTATTATAGATCACATTAAATCGGACACTATGGGGGGTAATTTGAAAGAAATACTAAGCTACAAGGAAATTTGGTGGCAACTATACACCGATGCAGCCACCTTACCGGGATTAAATGACACAATAGCTATTAAACCCTTATTGTGTAGATAAATCAAAAAATTAAAAAAATAAAATATTAATTAACAACGATTAGACATTAAAACAGAAAATAATTAATTTATATTTATTAATATTTATTAATAATTATTAGTTATTTTTTTCCCCTGTTATAATATATGTTAGCAAAGAGCAAAATTAGTTTACATTTAGTAGTATTTAATGAATTTAGACTACAAAAAAGTTTTCATATAATAGAATTTCTAATATAATAAGCACATAACATCATTAAATCATTAATTTATTGTCAAAATTTAATATATTGTGAAAAATCAAAGTATAATAAACATATATTTACAATTTAAAATTTGTAAGATTACAGTTTTACAAAAGATATTAATTATATTTTTAAAAATTTTAAAAAAAAATTTTTTTTTTTATATAAATTAATAATATAAATATTAGAATGATAGGTAATTATTTATATAAAATCAAACAGTGTGAATTCAACATTGGTTGTTGGATTTACGAGCAGTTTGCACATGTACACCCGCAATAGATTACAGTAGCACACAATACAATATATTATTTTGCTACTTCAATATATTACTTCTATTATCACAATAATGGTAAATACAATATATACATATAGATGTAAAATTACTATAGTTACTTGAATAAATTAGTATGAATAATTATTTTAATTAATTAATTTGGTATTAAGTTTATTTTATTTGTTATTTACTATTTTTTACTTACTATATAGTTCAGCATACTACATAGTCAATAGTCAAATAATATTTAATGTATTTAGAAGATGTTTTTAAGTAGGGACATGACACAGTGTTAAAAACAATTGAGGGAAGCATACATATATTTTTAACAAGCAGTACGAAGTTATGAACAGGACATTAAATAGTATTATATAAAATTAAGTGCAAATACAAAGTATATGTTTTATGTAGTAAGTCATTATTAGGAAGAGGTTTAGCGTGTTGTTGTGTTTATTATTGGTTGGTACAACACTCATTTATTAGCACTCTAGCACTTTAAATGTCAAAAGTTTTTTCGAATGAATTCGCGCCAAAAAGGTTATTTAAATTGGCGCATTGACCGTTTGTAGGAGTTCTGAAGAAGCCTAAGGATTGTAGGTGAAAGAGCTTAACTCATACGGCTATTGTAATAGTTTACCTTTATGTTATGCTTCAATAAACGTTCTTGTGGTCGCACCATACTGTGTTCCCTCTATTGTTACGAGAGAAGATAGCACAGTATTACTGTTTTACAAGTAGTTTTTTCCTCGCAACGTTGTTTGGTTCAACATATCAGTAGTGTGGTATCTCAACAAGCAAGGAGGAACCCGATCTTACCCACTATGCAGGGAGGCCGTGCGCGTGTGGCATTGGACAATAGCTTCCCAACAGTTTCTAGTGGCAACGCACATCCCGGGGAAGACCGGTGTGATAGCAGACAAGTTAAGCAGGGCGATTCTTATGCCCTACGAGTGGTCCCTGAATCGCCTGGTGGCAGAGCGAATCTTCAGCAGATGGGGTCAACCTTGCTGCGACCTTTTTGCCAGCCCCCTCAACGCAAAATGCAGCAACTTCTTCTCGCTGCCCCCCCCCCCCCCACCCCCACCGGGGGAATCACCCAGGGACGCTTTAGCTCACAATTGGCCCTCTGGGCTGCTTTATGCTTTCCCTCCGTTTCCCCTTCTCTCAAGGGTGATTCAGAAAGTGCAATCCTTGGGAAGCAGGATGATTCTGATTGCCCCACACTGGCTTCAAGTATGGTTCCCCTTCCTTCAACCCTACCTTGTGGATACTCCGTGGATTCTGGAACCCTTTCCAGACTTACTGACACACATGTCAGGACAGTTCCACCCCTCTCTGAGGCCACTCCGGCTGACAGCCTGGCTACTCCACTTCCATCCTTAGTCAGATGTCATAATTTTTCGCCAGACGTAGTACATATTTTGTTGTCCTCTCATAAACCATCCATTAGAAAGATCTACATTAGCAAATGGAAAAGATTCTCCATTTGGGCTCATTCCAGAGGCATTGATCCCTACACGGCTCCAATTGACTCTGTTTTGGAATTTTTGTCTATATTGTTCTATCAGGGGTCCGCTTCAGCCACCGTCAAAGTTCAGCTGGCGGCTATATCTAACTTCCACTTGGCCAATGAACCCAGCCTGATGGCACACAGACTATGTAAGCATTCCTTAAAGGTACCCTATTGCTTCGTTCTCCAGTATCCCAGCCTGTTATGCCCTGGGACCTCAATTTTGTTCTTCAAGCCCTCACTCTTCCACCCTTCGAGCCTGCAGCTACCTGCGACTTAAAGTCTCTAACATGGAAAACAGCCTTTTTGATAGCTATCACTTCAGCGAGGCGGGTCTCTGAAATCCAAGCCCTTTCCATTAAACCCCCATATTTGATCTTCCATAAAGATAGTCTCTCTTAGACCAAACCCGTCATTCCTTCCTAAAGTGGCTTCTCTGTCTAATATTAGTCTATTGAGCTGCCAGTTTTCTTCCCCAATTTTTCCAACAAGGCAGAATTCAAATTTCACCAACTAGATGTACATAGACAGATGTTCATCGTGTTTCACTGTTGCAGTTATGACTGTAGGGTTCTCCCCTGCCGGCAGGCAGTCCTCGGTCGGCCAGAATCCCAAAGTCTGGGTCCGACATCAGCTGTTCATCCATGCTCCCTGACGTCAGAGCGCCAGGAGTACAAAGCTGACAGCCGACGCCATCTTCTCCAGTCTTTCTTGCCGTGCGGTGATAGCAGTTCGCAAGTGCCGGTCGGCTGACTCCTGACGAATTTTTCTGATATTCTTCGGTCCGAAGACTTTCTTCTCCACTCAAAGCTAAGTACCCCGTTGGGGAAACTTTTTTCTTGCTCCACTCCGATGTCAGAAAAAGTTAATAATTGCATTTCATGTGGGAAGCAAATACCTCATAAGGATTTTCATTCTTATTGTATTCCTTGCTTAGGCCCTGACCACGATGTAGCTAGTTGTCTGTTTTGTGCTAGATTCAATCAACGTACAATTAAGCGAAGGTACGATTTTGCTTTTCATTACTTCGGTAGGCGCTTTAACTACAAAATGTCGTCTGATACGGTCCCGGCTACCGGAGTTTACAAACGTCACAAGGATAAAGACAGGCCTCCGAGGTCCAAATCTGATGATAGCACACAAGCGGAGCCAGCTTCAGGTTCGGCCGTCGTCAGTGAGGTGCTTTTGCAGCCCCTGTCGTCAGCCATTTCAGAACCGACGGCCGAAACGGACTCTCATGAGAAGCCAACCAGGCCTTTAAATATTTCTGTTGCTGGACCTTTGGACAATGCTCCTTCGGATGGGTCCGGAGCAGCTGTGCAGGTACCGGCTTCCGAAGGGGTTTTCAGGCCTACTCAGCTACTAGTAAAGGCAAAGCCAAAGACAAAGGCAAAGACTCCTTCTAAATCAAAGACTTCAATACAGGCCTCTTCTGAACCGGCTCCCAAGTCACAGAAACAGTTACTCAAGATGGCGGAGGATTTACTTACTATGATTAGGGGTTCTCATCCCCCTCCAGACAAAAGGCCAAGGCAGGATGTTTATTATGATTCCTCTGATCAGGCTTCTGTTTCCTCAGTTTCTTCTTCTGATCAGGAATATTCTTTTCCTCCTTATGAGGATTCTGATGCTGAAGAATCCATTCCTTCAGCTTCTCCCCCTGAGGATTTCTCTTTTGGGGAAACTTTGCATGAAATGAGGGAACATTTCCACTGGGAAGGATAGGACTATTCGGAATCCAAGAAAAGACTGAGGGATTTTCTTCTTCTTCCCCAACATAGACCCCTGGCTATTCCTCCTGTTTTGGATATTGTGGATGATGCCTTTTCGGAGGCTAATTTAACCCCTGACTCTTTTTTCCTCCTGCTCCTGTTAAGCCTGATAGATATTACAGGGTTCCTGATTCCCATCAGTGTTTATACAAGAACCCTTCTGCTGACCTTGAAACCATTTCTCAGGGTCCTAAGGGAGTTAAGGCCGCTTCTGCCAAAAATCCCATTCCTACTGAAAAGGATTCTCTATCCTTAGAAAGATGGGGCAAAAAGGTGTACACTTCTGCTATTTTGTCCATTAGGGCTTTAAACTGTCAGTTTCATATGTTTAAATACCAGCAATTTCTCTTGTCTGTCTTAAAACAAAAGCTTACTTCCATTTCTGCCTGTGCAAATGATAAGGAATTACATGACTTATTGCATGCCACTGAACAGATTGGGAAGCATGGTTTACACTGTGGATTTGATGCCTTGGAGGCTTCTTGTAGGGCTGCGGCCTCTGGCACAGTCATTAGAAGGCATGCATGGCTAAAGGAACAAAATTTACCTGAACAAGTAAAGGCTAAATTATTGGATGCTCCTGTTCAGCATAATGTTTTGTTTGGATCAAAAGCTGAAGAGGTGATTAAAAAGATGGAGGATAAGGCGAAATCCATGCAAACAGTTAAAGATTTCTTACAAGTACAGCCATGTAGATTTACCAGGAATTGGCCTTCAAAAAATTGGTCCTTTCCCACTTCAGACAGGCCTCAGAGGGGTAGATATAGACGCTCCAGAGGGAGGCCTCAAACACAAGCTGCTTATAGACCAAGACAGTGGACTGCTTCCACCCCTAGGGGAGGAGAGGACAGGTCACAATCTCAAAGGAAACAAACTCAATGACTCTCTCTGTTGGGCTACAGGAACTTCTTTCCTGGAAGCCCCTCTCGGAGGAAAACTCTCTCTTTTTTTATCAAAATTGGACTCAAATAACCCAAGACAAGTGGGTTTTGGATGTGATTTTAAGAGGTTACAAATTCTGTTTTCATACCTTGCCAAGGCCAAACGGATGGCCAGACCTTCCAAAACATCAATGGACAGAGGCCTTAAACCAGGTGGAAGCTCTTTTGGCTATGAATGCCATAGAACTGGTTCCTCTTTCAGAGATGGGAAAAGGTTTTTACTCAAGGCTCTTTCTAGCGGATTATGCTTGGGGAGCCCATTTTCAGGGCAATTGTTTGCAGGGCCTTTGGACAAAGGATCAGAAGCACCTGCATATCAATTTAAAGGAAATGTTAGCCGTTCAGAAAGCTCTATTGGCCTTCAGGAATCTTGTACGACCAGGACAACTGCTAATACGGACAGACAACACCACAGTTATGTGGTACATAAACAAGCAAGGGGGATCTCATTCCTACCCCCTTTGCAGACTAGCCATGGATCTACGGAACACCGCTCTAGCTTGCAATCTGGATCTTCAAGCTCAGTTTCTACCAGGGAAACAAAACTTCCTGGCAGACAGTCTAAGCAGAAACCTTTCGGATCCACACGAATGGATGCTGGACACCAAAATATTCAGGATGATAACAGCAGTCTGGGGATGTCCTCACATAGACCTCTTTGCATCCCCTCTCAATCATCAACTACAGAATTTTTGCACCAGGACTTTCCACAGAGAAGCTTGGAAAGTGGACGCCCTGTCATTCAGTTGGAGGAACCTCTCGGGATATGCCTTTCCGCCTCTTCCTCTTCTTCCACGGGTTTTATTGAAGATAAAACAGGACAAGCCCAAGATGATGATCTTGCTGGCTCCAAATTGGCCTCGGCAGTTTTGGTATCCAACTCTAAAAAACCTATGCTTGGAGCCCCCTTGGGTTTTACCACAGTCTCCGAACCTTCTGTCCCAACATCAGGGTCAGGTTCTACACTCTCATGTCAGAGCTCTCAGCCTGGCGGCCTGGTTAATCCGGGGCCTTTGATTTCTTCTTTACTGCCCAAGCAGGTTATGGATGTCATTTTAGAAGCCGGACGTCCTAGTACTAGAAAATCTTATGCAGGAAAATGGAAAAGATGTTGTTCCTGGATGCAGGCTCAGGATTCTGATCCTCTTCTTCCTGACATTACTTTAATTTTACTTTACTTGACAGATCTCTTACATAAGGGTCTCTCTCTTCCATTAAGATATATGCCTCTGCTATTTCTGCTCATTATAATACAGACCCTCCCATCTTTTCCCTCCAGCTCATGAGACAGTTTCTCAGAGGAGCTAAGAACTTAAGACCTCCTAGATCTCCTCCCATTCCTGCTTGGGATCTCAACTATGTTTTGGAAAAACTAACCTTGCCTCCTTTTGAGCCTGCTGCCTCTTCTGACATCAAGTTTTTATCTTGGAAGACAGCTATCCTGTTAGCCTTGACCTCTGCCAGGAGAGTTTCAGAGTTACAAGCTCTTATGGCTGTGGAACCTTATATTATTTTTCATCAAGACAGGGTATCTTTGAGGACTAATCCTACCTTCATGCCTAAGGTGGTTTCCAAAGTGGCTTTAAATCAAACTATCCACTTGCCAACCTTTTTCCCCACTCCTCAAAATAAAGGGGAAAAGGATCTTACATTCCTTGGATGTACACAGACAACTACGTTTTTACCTGAACAGAACCAAGGACATCAGAAAATCAGAACAATTGTTTGTTTCTTATGCTTCAAGTTCCCAAGTTAAAGCCATTTCAAAACAGACCATTTCTAAATGGATTGCTCATGGAATCAGATTTTGTTATTCTCACCATGGAAAGCAAATCCCAGGGAGTATACAGACTCATTCCACCAGAGCTACTGCCACTTCTGCGGCCTTCCTCAGGGGAGTTCCTACCAAGGACATTTTGGAAGCTGCAACTTGGAGTTCAGTGCATACTTTTTCTAAGCACTACAATCTACCTCTCTACTCTAAGTCTAGGGCAGGCTTTGCCTCTGCAGTCTTGCAGGGCCTTTTAGCCGCCCCTTCCTCTTTATGACCACCTCCCTTTCTTTCAGCTTTGGGATTCTACCCTACAGTCATAGTTTCATAGTATAGTACTATAGGCTATCTGCCCTGGGGCATTTGTAAGCCTAGCCATAGTGATGTGGCTTTTGCCACCCCATAAAATGGTACAAAAATGTACAGAATAAATCTAGAATACTGTGCCTCTGTCTAGTAGTGACACAATGAAGGTCCCCTTAGATAATAGAATTAGTTTACTGTGCCCCTGTCTAGCAGTGACACAGATGTGACCCCTGGGGTAAACTTACGATCTCCCATCCACTCAAGATTTCTCTTGAAGAGAGTCAGTGAGGGGCTCTGCCTAATACGAACTGGGATCCTGTTCCAAAGCATGGGAAGCCTCTGGGTTATGAATCTATCCCTCCAGCATGTCCTATTCATACTTGTGCCGAGGTTTAAGTCTTTAGCTCTCGTGGTCCTGATGGATTTGGATTTTCTGAGGTGGAGCATGTCCATCAGATCCTGATTGGACATGGCCTTGTACGTCAGGCAGAGATCACCTCTGAGCAGGCAGTATGCTACTGAATAGAGCTGAAGTTTCTTTAGTTTGGCGGAATAAGACACATGTTGGAGACCCTTGATCCTTTTGGTGAGGTACTTTTGTGGTCTCTCCAGCTGTTGCAAGTGCCGGGTGAGGTACATACCAAATGGGGCATTGTACTCAATCATGGGTCTGATGAGGGAGGAATATAGGGGTACAATGACTTCCTTGGATCTGGATGTGTATCCCTTCATGATGAGGTGTGCAAGGTAGAATGTTTTTCTCACCACTTTGGCAACGTGGGTGTCAAATGAGAGGTCGCTGTCTACTTGGGTCCCTAGGTCTCTGATTACTTTTTCCGTACTCAGTGGGTTGCTGTCTATGTGATAATTTGTGGGTACTTTGTTTTTTCCAAAAGGGATGACTATACATTTTTGGCATTTAGTTTAAGGCCGTGACTACGGCACCAGTTGTCCGCTTCAGTGAGGCCTTTTTGTAGGATGTGTGTCTGCTGGTGTATCGACTATGGCGCCTAGTTTGCAGTCATCTGCGAACTTTGTCAGCCACAGCCCTCCCATGTTTGCTTTAACATCTGAGAAATAAATGCCGAACAAGAGGGGTCCCAGGACAGATCCCTGTGGGACACCACTTGTGACTGGCTTTGAGTCTGACATTGCTCCAGCGATTTTAACTTTATGGGTTCTGTCCTTTAGCCAGTTTGCAACCCATCTAGTGACATAAGGGTTTACTTTTAAGCTGTTTAGCTTATCTATGATGCCTGAGTGGGGTATTGTGTCGAAGGCCTTAGCCAAGTCCAGGTATGCTGTATGGACTGCTTTGCCCTCATCAATGGCTCAAGTGACTGTTTCGAAAAAGTCAACTAGGTTTAAAAGGCAGGATCTGCCCTTTACAAAGCCGAACTGGGTGGGGTCAAGTGTCTGTAGGTCCCCTATGTCTCTGTTTATGAGTTCCATAATGATTCTTTCCATAGCTTTGCAGACCAGGCTAGTTAAGCTTATGGGGCGGTAGTTTCCAGGGTCTGTAGAGGCACCCCCCTTGTGGAGTGGGACCACTGTTGCTGTACGCCAGTGTTCAGGTACATATCCCGAAGTAAGGCTAAGGTTAATTAGCATTTTTATGTGTGGGTTTAGCTCCTCTTGGAGTTCACGTAACACGCACCCCGGGATACCGTCAGGTCCCATTGATGCTGTGTTTTATGCTTTGTTTAGGGCGGTTCTCACTTGGACATCTGAGATGACAGGGAGATTACATTCAGCTGGGATAAGTAGTTCTTCTTTTGGGGGTGAAGGAGGCGAGAAATTTGCACTGAACCTGTCAGCCAGAATGTTAGCAATATCTGTGGGTTCAGTGTATTTTTTTGTTGTTGTGAACCAACTCCGAGCATATCTGAGGGTTTCCGCCCAGGTTTCTAACATAGCTGAAGAAGGCTTTGTGGTTATCTTTAGTGTCCTTAGCGATTTTTCTCTCAAAGTTTGCCTTGGATGTTTTTATGAGAGAATGTAGTTATCTGCTAATGTTGATCAGAGATGTCTTCCCTTCATGGGATTTCGCTCTGACGTGCAGTAGCTTCCTTCTTTTGTTATACAATTTGTTTATGGCTGAGGTCCACCAGACAGGACGCTTACATTTGGTGGAGAGGGACTTGGATTTGTTTGGGATTGCATGATCCATGCATTCTTGGAGATGTTCATAGAAAGCATTTGTGAAGGATTCGGCATTGTGGGATGTGGTATCCACTGGCACAGTGGGCTTAAAGGATACCATCTCAGTCTTAAGAAGAGTGAAGTCTGCTTTTGAGAAGTTTTTCACTGTGGTCTTTTGTGCTGGGGGTGGAGGTGGGATATGTATATCCAGGGTGATTAGTTTGTGGTCAGATCTCACTAGTGAGGGGTATACTTCCGGTGTGGAGCATTTTGTCCCCATGTTTGTGATGATTAGGTCTAGTATATTATCTCCTGTAGTGGGAGAGGTGACTAGTTGTTCCAGTGCATTTGAATTTATGTATTCCAGGAACCTTTGGGCTAGGGTATTAGGGCTAGAATAATGTACCCAATCTATGTTTGGGTAGTTGAAGTCTCCCAGTATGATGGTATTTTGTGATACATTCATATCCTCCAATGTCTTCAGGAAGGCTGAGTGGGGTTCTTGAGATTGGGAGGGTGGTCTGTAACATGCTACCAGTTGTATAGCAGTTTTGCCTATGGTTAGTTGCACCTGTATGGTCTCTGATGCTTCATGTGTTGCTACTAACCTGGAGGTGTGGGTGTCCTTTATGAATATGGACACTCCCCCTCCCTTTGTGACTGTCATGACTGCAACAGTGAAACACGAACATAGTACAGTTGTGTACACCTACCATAAATGTAGATGTTAGAGTGTCTTCACTGTTGCAGTCTGTGTTTCCCTCCCTCCTGTCCCGTCTTATTTTTACTTTTGTGTATTTCCTTTTTTTTCACCATTCTTCTGAGGTGTATTTGCAAAGGTTATTGGACCTTTTTCATTCTGGGACTCCTGACATCTGGGGCAAGAAAAACTGGAGAAGATGGCGTCGGCTGTCAGCTTTGTACTCCTGGCGCTCTGACGTCAGGGAGCATGGATGAACAGCCGACGCCGGACCCAGACTTTGGGATTCTGGCCGACGGAGGACTGCCTGCCGGCAGGGGAGAACCCTACAGTCATGACTGCAACAGTGAAGACACTTGAACATCTACATTTATGGTAGGTGTACACAACTGTACTTTACGCTTCTATCTCCATCGGACAAAAGAGATTCGGAAATCTGACCAACTCTCTTTCTCCTTTTCCGAAAACCGGCTTGGTTCTCTGGTATCCAAGGTCACACTCTCTAGATGGATAGCCAGCTGTATTTCCTTCATCTATCACACAGCAGTTTAAACTCTGCCCTTTCCACCTGAAGCCCACTCCACAAGAGCTGTTTCCACATCTGCAGCCTATCAGACTAGATTGTCAATGGATGATACATGTGCTGCGGCCACTTTGGCTTCTCCTCACACCTTTGTCTCTCATTACAAATTGGACATGGTTTCCAGGGGCAGATCTTAATCTGGCTCCATGGTTCTCAGGAGTATTTTCCTATGAGCCACCCGGGTTGTAGGTGCTAGGGACGCTGTCCTATGGGTAAGAATGTAGGCGAGATAGGAATACATAACGTCAAGAAGTTATGTACTCACCATAACGTTCGATGTATGTAGTCCATCTCGCCTCACATTCTTACTTACCCTCCCGCCTTCCCCCTACCTGGAGGATTTGGAGGTAATATTTATCATGCAGAGTCCCATTGATTAATTTGTTTGGATATTTACTATGTGTGGATGTGTGTTATGTATGCAATAACTGAGTTGTTTGCAGCAAACTAGATCTGGAGATGCGAAGCTGTGTACTATGGGATACCCTCTTAGCCCAGCCAATCAGAGACTTTTGAGCTAGTAAATATGCCGAGTCAGAGCCGATATTCGGCTCCGAACCCATGGGTAAGAATGTGAGGCGAGATGGACTACATACATAGAACGGTATGGTGAGTACATAACTTCTTGATTTGCCTCAACACTGCCCTCTAGCTGTAACCCCTGTCCTGGATATTGTAGATGTCTTATTGGAGTCCAGTCTTACTCCTGACACCTTACCACCAGCTCCTAGAAAACCTGACGGGTACTACAGAGTAACTGACTCTCACAAATTTCTCTCTAAGAATCGTGCTGCGGATCCAGATACCATTTCCCAGGGACCTAAAGGCATTAAGGCTACTACAGCCAAAAACCCTACCCCTTCAGACAGGGATTCTAGAGCTTTAGACAGATGGGGTAAGAAGGTATATACCTCTGCAATTCTTGCCAACAGGACTTTGAATTGCCAGTTTCACACCTTGAAGTACCAGCAACATATTATGGAACTAATTAAAAAAAAAATGGTGTTACTTCCAGATTGTGCAGAAAATAAAGATTTACAAGAGTCAGTGTATTCTGCAAACCAAGTTAGTAAACATACTTTGCAGTGTGGGTTTGATGCCTTAGAAGCGTCTTGCAGGGACGCTCCTAGGAGGAAAACTCGCCCTTCATGTAAAAAACTGGATGTCCATTACTCAGGACTGATGGGTTCTAAACATTGTATCCCAGGGATACAGATTCTACTTCCACTCACTGCCAACTCCAAGCGGGTTGTCAGACCTTCCTCCAAACAAGTGGGCGGAGGCTCAAAAGCAAGTACTTTCCCTTCTCCGTATCAGGGCTATTGAACCTGTTTCAGTAGAACAAAGGGGACAGGGTTTCTTCTCCAGACTGTTCCTGGTGCCCAGAAAAGAGGGCTCTTGACGCCCTATCCTGGATCTATCAGTTCTCAACATCTTTCTGGTGGTCCCAAAATTCAAAATGCTTACACTGCAACAGCTTCTTCCTGTGTTAGCCAAGGATGCCTGGTTAGTCACTCTAGACTTTAAAGAAGCTTATCTGCACATCACCATAAGGGCGTTTTGCAGGAAATATCTATGTTTCAGGGCAGGCTCCATGCACTTGTCAGTTCTTTGCACTTCCCTTTGGCTTACCTACTGCGCCCAGAGTATTCACAAAATGACTGGCTCCAGCCATTGCATACAGTAGGCAGAGAAATATTCAAATTTACCCATACTTGGACGATTGCCTGATTCAGGCGGACAGTCAGGAGTTGCTACTTCAGCACCTGGCATTTGCAAAAGGACTTCTAACTTTACTGGGATACACCATCAATGAAGAGAAATCACAACTGGTGCCCAGCCAACAAATTGTATTCCTGGGAGCAAGCTTTAAACACAACTTCCCCGATGGAATTCCTCACTCCAGAAGAGCAGGTCCATTTGACAAACAATTTTAAACTAATGGCCAACAAAATCCAGCTATCTGCAAGGAAATTACTGCAAGCCCTTGGGTTCATGGCCTTATGCATCCTCCTCATTCCATATGCAAGACTACATATTAGGAAACTTCAGTGGTACTTAAAAAGCTTCTGGTGTCAACATTCTCAGGTCCCGGAAACAGTGATTCCTAACATACCTTGTCTAAGGGCAGAGTTCCTTTGGTGGGTAGAAGTATGCAACCACAACAAGGGACTTCCTTTCACTCAACCCCTCGCCGCCCAAACCCTGACAACAGACTCATCAGACTATCCATGGGGGCTCACATGGCAGGCAAATGCATTCAAGGCAAATGGAGTCCAGAACAAATTCCCCTGCATATCAATCAAAAAAAGATGCTAGCTGTCCAGAATGCTCTGATAGTCTTCAAATACCTTGTCCTTCCAGAACAGCTCCTGATAAAGACAGACACCACAGTTATGTGGTACATAAACATGCAGGGCAGTGCTCATTCTTACCCACTCTGCAGGTTAGCCGTGGCTCTGTGGAACACAGCCTTGAGCATCCTAGTGCACCCTACAAGCTTAATTCCTGCCAGGCAAGCAAAATTCACTGGCAGGCGATTTGAGCATAAATCTACTGGACCCTCCAGAGTGGAAATTCCACCCCAACTCATTCAAACTTCTAATCCAGAGGTGGATCTTTTTGCCTCCCCCCAAAACCACGAATTGAGAAAATTTTATACCCGCGACCCTCACAGCAGAGCCTGGAAGGTGGATGCCCTATCCTTTACATGGAAAAATCTCTCAATTTATGCCTTTCCTCCTCTGCCCCTCCTCTCAAATGTGCTACTCAAGATCAAACAGGACAGGCCAAGGGCAATCCTTATTGTACCAGACTGGCCACGTCAGCACTGGTACCAACTCCTACGCAGTCTGACAGCAGTGCCACCCTGGCATCTACATCACATACGTTCCCTGCTGTCTCAGCAGGTGGGACAGATTTTGCATCCACAGCTGCAAACCCTAAACCTTGCAGCCTGGCTTATTCCCTAAATGCACCACCAGTATCCCTCAGCAAACAAGTGGTGGATGTCATCCTTGAGGCCAGAAGGCCTAGTACTAGGAAATCCTATGCTGAAAAGTGGAAAAGATATTGTTCTTGGAGTCATTCTCGAGGAAAGGACACAGCTGTGCCCAACATACCTCAAATCCTTGATTACCTAGCAGAGCTGCTCCACAGAGGCCTACCCTTCTCATCCATTAAGATTCATGCCTCTGCCATCTCAGCTCACTATAATACTGAGCCTCCTCTCTTTTTTCTCACCCTCTCATCAAAAAGTTCCTGAGAGGAGCTAACAATTTAAGGCCCCCTAGGAGAGCTCCTACCCTGACCTGGGACCTTAACTTTGTACTGTAGAAGCTCCCCCCATCTTTGAACCTGCTGTTTCAGCAGAGTTAAAATTCCTCTCCTCTCTTGGAAAACAGCCTTGCTTCTAGCTATTACTTCAGCAAGAAGAATGTCTCAGTTACAGGCACTAATGGCGGTGGTGCCCTTCATTATTTTCCATGCTGACAGGGTTTCCCTCAGGACTAACCCTTCCTTTATGCCCAAAGTGGTATCCGGTGTGGCTTTAAACCAATTCATGCACTTGCCAACCTTTTTCCCTAATCCTCAGAGTAAAGGGGAAAGGATCCTGCACTCCTTGGATGTGCACATACAGCTCAGGTTCTCCCTTGACATGACTAAGCCTTTCAGAAAGTCTGACCAGCTGCTAGTCAGCTTTGCTACAGGGGCAGAGGGCAAGGCCATTTCAAAGCAAACAATTTCCAAATGGATAGCACACTGCATCCATTTCTACTACAAGCACCATGGAAAACCTGCCCCTCTGGGGATCAGAACTCATTCCACTAGAGCTACTTCAACCTCTACAGCATTTCTCAGGGGAGTCCCCCACCTGGGACATCCTGGAAGCTGCAACCTGGAGATGTTCTTCGTGTTTCACTCTTGCAGTCATTACATTTAGGTTATCTGCTTGCAGTAGCCCTCAGTTGGCCTGAGTCTTGGGTCCTACGTCGGTGGCTGTCTCTTCTTCCGTGACGTCGGGTCGTCAGGAGTGTAAAACATGCAGCTGACGTCATTACATCAGTCTTTCTTGCTATGCAGTGCCCAAAGCAGAAGCAGCTCGCAAGTGTCGGTCAGCCGACTCCTGATATTTTCGTTTTCGTGTTTCAGAACCGAAGTCTTCAACTAAAAGCTAAGTACCCTGTTGGGGAAACTTTTTCTTGCTCTAAACCGATATCAATTAAAGTAAATAATTGCATTTCTTGTGGAAAGCAAATACCTCATGAAGATTTTCATTCATACTATATTCCTTGCCTAGGCCCTGACCACGACGTACCTCGCTGTCAGTTTTGTGCCTTATTTAAACTACAAACTATCCGTCGTCAGTATATTTGCGCTTCTAAATTTTTTGGTGCTCGGTTCAATTATCTTGATATGTCTTTGGTAAGCCATCTGACTACCGACATTCTGAAAAAACGCAGATAGACAGAGACAGGCCGCCCAGTTCGCTGGTACTCAGTGAGGCACTTTTGCAGCCCTTGATACCCGCTACTTCAGATTCGCAGGCCTCTATTGAGTCCCATTCGGAGTCCGGAATGCCGTGAGATGCTTCAACTGTGGAATCTGCGTATGTCTCTACCTTGGATGGGTCCGGAGCCGCTGTGCAGGCACAGGCCTCTGAGGGTGTATTCAGGCCTACTGACTTGTATATTAAACCGGTGCCATCTTCTTCAATGCCTAAAACTCGAACCATACCTAGAAAACTGACGTCCAGACCGCATGGTGCCTAAAGAACAAATTATATGAATGACTGAAGACCTTATTACTTTAGAGGGGGAAGGTTGGCTTCCCCTGATTAAAGAGACCTAGATCTGAGTTTGCTTATGATACTTCTGACCAGGATTCTGAAATTTCTGTTTTCTCTGATGACCAGGATTTACCCTTATCTACCTATTAGGATTCTGATGCTGAGGACTGTATTCCCTCTGCTTCCCCCCCTGAGGATTTCTCTTTCGGTGAAACCTTGCATCCCCTCAGGGAGCTTTTTCGTTGGGAATGTCAGGATTTCTATGATTCTAAAAAGAGGCTTAGGGATTTCTTTCTCCTGCTCCAGCACAGGCCTTTATCTATACCTCCTGTACTGGTCATTGTTGATGCCTTTTCGGAATCTAGCATGGCCCCTGACTCTCTGCCTCCTGCACACAGAAAACCGGATAGATATTACAGGGTTCCTGACTCTCAGAAGTTCCTTTTCAAAAATCCTACTGCGGATCCTGAAAGCATTTCCCAGGGAGCCAAGGGCATTAAAGCTACTACTGCCAAAAATCCTACACCCTCTGATAGAGACTCCAGGGTGCTGGATAGATGGGGTAAGAATGTATAGACTTCTGCAACTTTGGCCATTAGGGCTTTGAATTGCCAGTTTCATATGTTAAAGTATCCACTGCATATTATTGGATTGCTTAAACAGAAAATGATTTTGATTCCTGATTGTGCTGAAAATAAGGATTTACAGGATTTTATGCATTCTGCTGGAGAAGTTGGGAAACGTACATTGCAATGTGGTTTTGATTCACTAGAGGCATCTTGCAAAGCTGCGGTAACTGGGTCTGTACTTAGAAGGTATGTTTGGCTTAAGGAGCAATCCTTGCCAGATCATGTTAAAGCAAAATTACTGGATGCTCCCTTAAATCAGGGCCACATGTTTGGCAACAAGGCAAGTTCTTAAAAAGATGGAGGAAAAAGCTAAATCTATGCAAACTGTTAGACTTTTTACAAGTAAAACCTCCAAGATTTAGTAGGCATTGGCCTTCTAAGAACTGGTCCTTTTCTGCCTCTTCCAGATCTTCTCAGTCCAAACCCAGATGCAGCAGAGCAATGAGGCTTCAGTCCCAGTGGACGCGCAGGACTAAGCAGTGGAGGGCCTCCACTTCAAAATTTGGGAGTAATAAAACTCCCCGCTATGGCAAACTGTCTCAATGACTTCTTTTAAAACTTCCAAGCACTTCTCAATTGACTGCCCCTTTGGGGGGAAAGATTGCACTTCATTCAAAGAATGGGAACTCATTACCCAGGGCAAATGGGTTTTAAATAGTGTCCCAAGCATACAGATTTCACTTCCACATGTCACCAATTCCAAGCGGTTGGTCGGATGTACCTCCAAAGCCGTGGGCAGATGCCCAAAAACAAGTACTCTCTCTTAAGCAAAGGGGCTATTCAGTTGGTACCAGAAGAGAAAATGGGACAAGGTTTCTACTCAAGATTTTTCCTGGTACCCAGAAAAGACAATTCATGGCGTCCTATCCTGGACCTGCATAGTTTAAACACCTTCTGGTGATTCCAAAATTCAAGATGCTAACTCTTCAACAGTTGCTTCCTATGCTAAGCAAAGATACCTGGTTAGCAACACTAAATTTAAAGGAAGCATACCTGCACATCCCAATCAGGGAATCTTGCAGAAGATACCTACACTTCAAAGCATGCTACACGCACTATCAGATGTTCTTCGTGTTTCACTATTGCAGTCACTACATTTGGGTAATCTGCTGGCAGGTTGCCCTCAGTCGGCCTGAATTCCAAAGTCTTGGGTCCTGCGTCGGTTGCTGTCTTCTCTTCTATGACGTCAGGTCATCAGGGATATAAAACATGCAGCAGACGCCATTTTCTTCAGTCTTTCTTGCCGGGCGGTGCCTGAAGCAGAAGCATTTCGCAAGTGCCGGTTGGCCAACTACTGAAATATTTGTGTTTGAGTTTCAGAAACGAAGTCTTCACTAAAGCTAAGTACCCCATTGGGGAAACTTTTTTCTTGCTTTTTACTGATGTCAGAAAAAGTTAATAATTGTATTACTTGTGGGAAGCAAATACCTCATAAGGATTTCCATTTATACTGTATTCTTTGCTAGGCCCTGATCACAATGTGCCTGGCTGTCGGTTTTGTGCTAGTTGTAACCAGCGCACTATTAAGCGTTGCTATATTTTTGCATCAAAGTATTTTGGAAACAGATTTAACTACCCAAAAATGTCATCGGACAGCAGTCCGACTACCGGAGTACATAAAAAACGCAAAGAAAAGGACAGAGAAAGGCAGTAGAGATCCAAAACAGATGACAAAGCTTCTCCTAAGTTAGTCGCCGGTACTCCGTGAGATGTTATTCGTGTTTCACTGTTGCAGTCATTACATTTGGGTAATCCTGCTGACAAGTTGCCCTCAGTCGGCCTGAATTCCAAAGTCCTGGGTCCTGCGTCGGCTGCTGTCACCCCTTCCCTGACGTCAGGTCGTCGGGTATAAAAGAAGCAGCCGACACCATTTTCTTTAGTCTTTCTTGCCGCGCGGTGCCCAAAGCAGAAGTAGTTCGCAAGTGCCGGTCGGCCGACTCCTGAGATTTTTTTAAGAGTTTCTGATCCGAAGTCTTCAATAAAGCTAAGTACCCCGTTGAGGAAACTTTTTTCTTGCTCTAGACCGATGTCAGAAAAAGTAAATAATTGTATTTCTTGTAGAAAGCAAATACCTCATAAGGACTTTCATTCTTACTGTATTCCTTGCCTAGGCCCTGATCACAACGTTTCTGGTTGTCGGTTTTGTGCTAGATTTAACCAACGCACTATTAAGCGTCGGTATGATTTTGCTTTAAACTGTTTTGGATGCCGGTTTAATTACCCAGAAATGTCGTCTGATAGCCATCCGACTACCGGAGTTCACAAAAAACGCAAAGAAAAGGAGAGAGAGAGAGAGACAACCGGGGCCCAAAACCGACGACAAAGCTTCTCCTAAGCGAGTCGCCGGTTCTCAGTGAGGCACTTTTGCAGCCCCTGACGCTCACTACTTTAGAATCGCAGGCTGCTACCGACTCCCACGTGGAGTCGGCTATGCCGCTGGAAACTCAAGATGTTAATTGTGTTACACTGCTACAGTCATTACACTTGGGTTATCCTGCCGTCAGGCAGTTCCTCAATCGGCCTGAGTTCCAAAGTCTTGGTCCGGCGTCGGTTGCTGTCGCCTCCTTCCTGACGTCAGTGCGACAGAGGTATATAAGATGCAGCCGATGCCATTTTCTTCAGTCTTTCTTGCAGCGCAGTGCCCGAAGCAAAAGCAGTTCGCAAGTGCTGGTTGGCCGTCTCCTGAGATTTTCATTCCGAATTCAGAACCGAAGTCTTCTACAAAGCTAAGTACCCAGTTGGGGAAACTTTTTCTTGCCTCAGACCGATGTCAGTAAAAGTTAATAACTGTATTTCTTGTGGGAAGCAAATACCTCATAAAGATTTCCATTCCTATTGTATCCCATGCTTAGGCCCAGGCCACGACGTCACTGGTTGTCGGTTTTGTGCTAGGTTTAACAAGCGCATTATTAAACGTCTGTTTGATTTTGCCCGACATTATTTTGGTAGAAAATTCAATTATACCATGCTGTCGGAACTTCCGACGACTGGAATACACAAAAAGTGCAAAGACAAGGATAGGCATCCAAGGCCTAAAACTGACTACAAAGCCTCTTCTAGGCCAGTCGCCGGTTCTCCGGTTTTCAGCGAGGCACCTTCCCAGCCCCTGACGACCGCTTCTGTAGAACCACAGGCCACCTCTTGACTCCCACGTGGAGATGGCTGGGCCTTCGGACGCACAACTTATTCAGCCTACCGAGACTAACCTTTCAGAGGGATCCGGAGTAGCTGAGCAACCCACAGCTTCAGAAGGTGTCTTCAGACCTACTCAGTTAAGCATGAAACCCTCAGCTAAGTCTAAGCCTCCTTTAAAATCAAAGAAACAATTACAGCACTCTCCAGGACAGGCCTCAATGCCTAAGAAACAAATGCTCAAAATGGCCGAAGACCTAATCACTCTGATCAGGGGATCCCATCCCCCTCCTGATAAAAGGCCGAGACAGGATGCAGACTGACTCATCCGACCAGGTGTCCATCTCTTCTGATTCATCCTCAGACCTAGGATACTCTTTACCCCTGATGCTGAGGAGTCAACTCCATCAGCCTCACCACCTGAGTACTACTCCTTTGGGGAAATCCTACATACCACGAGGGAGCATTTCCACTGGGAAGGCCAGGATTACTCAGAATCCAAGAAAAGGCTCAGAGACTTCCTTTTATTACCTCAACACAGATCCCTTGCTATTCCGCCAGTGTTAGATATTGTGGATGATGTGTATACAGAATCCAGCTTAAATCCTGATTCTTTACCTCCAGCCCCTGTTAAACCTGACAGATACTACAGAGTCCCTGACTCACATAAATTTCTGTATGAAAGCCCTGTAGCTGACCCTGAAACTCTTTCTCATGAACCCAAAGGAGTTAAGGGCTCATCAGCCAAGAATCCAGTCCCCTCTGCAAGAGATTCCAGAGTATTAGACAGATGGGGAAAGAAAGTATATACGTCTGCAACTTTAGCAATGAGAGTCTTAAATTGCCAGTTTCACATGCTAAAATATCAGCAATTTTTACTGTCTCCAGAAAATGCTTCCAGAATCAGATCCTCCTAATTTTAAAGAAATGCAGGATTTATTGCATGCAGCTTAACAAGTGGGAAAGCATACTTTGCAATGTGGTTTTGATTCTCTAGAGGCCTCCTGCAGAGCAGCAGTTACAGTCTCTGTCATTAGAAGACATGCTTGGTTAAAAGAACATACGTTACCAGATCATGTTAAAGCAAAATTATTGGATGCACCTTTGCAGCAGGATGTGTTATTTGGAATTAAGGCTGAAGAGGTATTAAAAAAAAATGGAGGACAAGGCAAAATCTTTGCAAACGGTGAAGGATTTCTTACAAGTTCAGCCTCCTAGGTTTTGCAGAAACTGGCCAACTAAGAGAATTGGTCTTTTCCAACTACAGACAGATCTCAAAGGGGATGATACAGACGTCCAAGAGGTAGAGGTCAAACACAAGGTCCTTATAGGCCTCGACAATGGGTTGCATCAGGCCAGAAAGGAAGGGTAAGACAGGCCCCAACCATATAAAAAGTAGCTCCAATGACGTCTCACTACAGCTGCCAAACAAATCCCTCTTGGCAGTCCCCTTGGGAGGAAAACTGGCACTCTTCTACCACAATTGGCAAATTATCACCAAAGACAAATGTATTTCAAGGTTACAGGTTCCACTTTCACACTCTGCCAAGATTAAAAAGAATGCCAAATCTGCCACCAAATCAATGGGCAGAGGCTCAAAAAGAAATTACAGCACTCATGGATATGAGAGCTATTCAAAAGGTATCATCACAAGAGCAAGGACAAGGATTTTACTCAAGACTCTTTCTGGTACCCAGAAAGGACAAAGCCTGGAGGCCCATTCTGGATCTTTCATCTCTAAACACTTACTTGGATGTTCCGAAATTCAAAATGTTGACATTACAGCAGCTTCTTCCCATGCTGGGCAAGAAATCTTGGCTCGTGACTTTGGACCTCAAGGTGGGTATATCTGCTTGTCCCTATCAGAAAAAACTGCAGAAGATGCCTCAGATTTCTTGCAGGTTCAACCCATTACCAATTCTCTGCATTGCCCTTTGGCTTATCTACTGCACCCAGAGTGTTTACGAAATGCCTGGCATCAGTAATCGCCTTCTGCAGACTACAAGGGATACAAATCTACCCATATCTGGACGACTGCCTGATCCAAGCGGACAGCAAGGACATACTACTGCAGCATTTGGCGTTTGTAATAAAACTGTTGAACTTCCTGGGATACACAGTCAACAAAAAGAAATCAAAACTAATACCCTCTCAACAAATAATTTTCCTGGGTGCCAGCTTGGATACAACCACCCAGATGGCCTACCTCACGCCAGACAAGCAAGGGCAACTGTCTCAATACTTCAGAAAAATGGCAACTTACACCAGGCTAACTGCAAGGAAAGTCCTGCAGGCTCTGGGATTCATGGCATCTTGCATCCTACTTATCCCATGTGCAAAGCTGCATATGAGGAAACTTCAATGGTACCTGAAAAACTTATGGTCTCAACACAGCCACAGCTTGGAAACAATTATCCCACTCATTCCATGCCTTCAAAAGGAATTTTTGTGGTGGACTCAAGCTTGCCAAAGAAACACAGGTCTTCCTTTCTGTGTACCTCCAGCAACTCAAATCATCACAACAGACGCCTCGGACTATGCCTGGGGAGCACACATGACAGATCAGTGCATTCAGGGAAAATGGACCCGAAAAGATAAGCACCTCCACATCAACCAAAAGGAAATGCTAGCCGTGCAAAAGGCTATTATGACCTTCAAAGACCTACTGCATCCAGGCCAGCTATTGATAAGGACAGACAACACCACAGTGATGTGGTACATAAACAAACAGGGGGGAACTCATTCATACCCCCTGTGCAGGCAAGCCATGACCCTATGGAACACAGCACTGGAATTGCAAATTCAACTGCAGGCACAATTCCTGCCAGGGAAGGAAAACACACTGGCAGACAACCTAAGCAGAAATATGACAGATCCACACGAATGGAAGTTGCATCCTTCAACTTTTCACAAAGATAACTCAGGCATGAGGACAGCCAGACATAGATCTCTTTGCTACCCACAGAAATTGCCAGTTGAAAAAATTTTGTTCAAGGCCCTATCATCCACAGGCCTGGAAAGTGGATGTACTTTCCTTCAATTGGGCAACACTGACAGTCTATGCCTTCCCGCCTCTTCCTCGGCTGCCCAAAGTACTATTAAAAGCCAGAGCAGAGAGGCTGAAAATGATTCTCATCACTCCTGATTGGCCAAGACAACACTGGCATCCGCTCCTGAGGAGCCTGACGCACTCCCCACCATGGAATCCTACCTCTAGTCCCACTTCTGTTGTCCCAGCACAACTACAAAACCCTTCACAGCCATCTCAAAACTCTAAATCTAGCTGCATGGAGAATTCCTTGATTTCCCAGCAGTTTCTCCTCTCCAAGGAGGTGCAGGATGTCATCTTGGAGGCCAGAAGACCTTCGACTAGAAAGGCTTACTCCGCCAAATGGAAACTATTTTATAATAAAACAACAAAGGAATGAGATATATATAAGCAACAACAAAGACCAACAGTGAGTCCCAGCTCTACCTTCCAAAATGGTAAAATTTATTCAGCTCAAACAAATCTCTCCTCTAGCGCCTCGGCCAACAGCCTTTACAGAGTAAAACAATGAAACTCTTAAAATTTCAGAATATATACAGCATGAAGCAATAAATCAATTATACAATCAAGTAATTAAAAAAGTATAATACACATTTAAAGTCACAGTTTTAAATAAGACTTTACCAATTACATTCTCTATTCATACCATGTGGATGTAAAGTGCCATACTTCATAATTAAAATAGATTCCTTCTGTCTCAATATATTCTTTTGCCATTCCAAATTATTATAATAAAGAGGAACATGTTCTAATATAGTAACTTTTATACAGTCAGTATTACCATGGTGTACAGAATTAAAATGTTCAGCAACAGGACTATTAGATTTATTATTTCTTACATCTCTAACATGCTCTTTAATTCTATCTGCTAACATTCTCTTTGTTTCACCAATATAATATTTATTGCAACTGCAAAATATAACATAAATAACACCCTTACTCATACAAGAGTATCTAGCTCTTGTAGTAAAATTTTTTTCATTTATCTTAACTACCTCAGACACTATATACTTACAAACGGAACAATTTCCACAAGGGAAAGTTCCTACAACTTTCATATTATTAAGACTGCTGGTCTTAGGTTTTTTGTAAATACTATGTACTAAAAAATCTTGAATACTTTTACCTTTTTTATATGATATAATTAATTTTGTATCTTTTAATGAAAAAATATCTTTCTTAATGAAATTCCAGTAATTTATAATTAATTTATTAATAATATATGAAAAATTGGTATGTCTAGTAACAAAAAACATCTTCTCCTCATTAGGTTTATGAGTATTATAACTGTTGTAGTTATGACAATTATTAAATGTACTAACAACATTATTGTTTTTAAATACTCTGCAGAAACTGTTTTTAACATCTACTGGGTCATATCCTCTATCAATAAATACTTCAGCTACTTTAAGGGCCTCATTATAAGCTAATTTGATGTCAGTATTTAATCTTTTTATTCTAATGAATTCTCCATAAGGAATAGCTGTCAGCGTGGGAGAAGGGTGGCAACTATTGCCCCACATCTTCCAACTAATTTCATCGAACTTTCTATAAATGCCAGTATGTATCAAGTGGCCATTAATACCTTTAAGAGAAATATCTAAAAAGTTTACTTGACAACCTCGTTGTATATCACTAAAACTAATGCCAAATTTATTATTATTCAGTTCATGAATGAAATGTGCAGATGCATTGAAGTTACCTTTACAGATGAAAATAAGATCGTCAATAAATCTAAAGTACTTTATAACATTATTTTTAAAGAATTGTTGTCTATAGAGAAATTCATTTTCAAACATTCCCATAAATAGGTTCGCATAGGCTGGCGCAAAGGCAGCTCCCATGGCTGTACCCATTAGCTGTTTATAAAGAATGCCATTAAATTCAAAAATATTGTTAGTTAAACAAAATTCAACTAATTCCAATATATAATATGTTTTAGGAGTATCACCAAGAAAAAGTTTTATAGCTTCTAAACCCAAAGTATGGGAAATATTAGTATAAAGACTCACTACGTCTACAGTAATAAAATACATTCCCTCAGTCCAATATATATCTTTTATTTTTTGAAGGAAATCGTATGAGTCTTGAATATATGAAGGTAGCATCAAAACTTTTTTCAATAAGATTTCATGTAACCAAGTACAAAGATTATAGGTAAAATAACCAAAAGCTGAAACAATAGGACGGCCAGGTGGCTTGTCCAAATTTTTGTGAATTTTTGGTAAGCAAAAAAACTTTGCCACTTTATTATTTTTTATACTTATTTTCCGATCCACATCCGTTTTAGTAAAATAATGTAACCTGACGCCTTTCTGCAATAAAGCATTGAAGTCGGCCTCTGCCTTCTTCAAAAATGCTATATTTGTTTCACAATAAACAGTTTTGTTATCAAGATGTTTCATACACATACTATAGTAATCACAAGAATTTAATATAACAAGTTTTCCCCCTTTATCTGATGGTTTGAAAACTATGTTGTTGTTCTTGCTTAATAGCTGTAATTTGTCCCATTCCATTTTTGTTAAATTATAAAAATGCTTTTGATTTATGAATTCATCCAATTCCTTATCTAACATTATATTTAACAAAGATTCAAACTTCTGTATGTTAGGATTTTTACAAGGAGGTAGAAAACAGCTAGTAACTTTCAGCATATGAGTATCCAATAAGCCATAAGCATTATTAACACCTTCATCATCCGACAGACATGAATAGAAACTCTCATCACTTTCCATGTCACTATCAGATATTAAAGTAGCATCACAATTAACACCATTAACAGAGGTATTGTTCAATCTAAAAAAATATTCCCTTAAATACATTTTCCGACATAGCTGGAATAATTCAACCTTAAGCTCGTGTTTCTTAGGGAAACAAGTGGGTACAAATTTGAGGCCTTTTTCCAAAATAGATAGTTCAATACTATCAAGTTCATAACTCGACAGGTTAACCACATAACTATTAGTAAAAGTATTACTATGCAAATTATGTCCATCTACCTTTCTTATATTGTCCATCGCCCGAGTCTCTATGGCGTTCTGAGTTAGTCCATCCCCTTTTCCTTGAGTTAACATAATGTCCGTTGGATTCCGAATAGGTCTTTCGAAAGGCTTCCGAAGTAGCTGCCCCTGGTAATTCGGGAAAATTTTCCCTGTCATCTTCTTCCCATGATGATGCCCCGCTCTCACCAGACAGGAAGTTCTTATTATTTTTAAATTGTTCTGGGACCGGATTTCCCTTTTGAAAGGATACGCTCTTTTTTCGGTTCCTCTGGTGGTTAGGGAACACGAACGCCCTCTTGTGTTCGTAATCCCGTATATCTCTGGTTAACTTTGATTTTTTCCGATCCACCAAATCCTTTTCATAATTAGTTAGCTTCATGTTAATGCCTATAAGAAAGTTCTCTAGTGTAGAATTCGAGGTAATATTAACTAGTTGTTCACAAACTTGTTTCGTTTCAGCAACAAGTTTATCTTTTTTCATATTATCTCTTTCAATCAAGATTGTAACCCATTCTACACTGCACCGATGTGCAGCTGCTATCCACCGTTCATGAAATTTGAGCTCCATCTCATCAGTGAGATCAAACGGTGTAGATGGGTTGTTTATGGACCTCAGACCCCTGGGTGTAATGTCAAGTTCAACATATCTTTCAAGGCTGCCAATATTGTAGAAAGTTGATGTCTCTTTAAAAATTAGCCTTTCAAGTTTGGAACACAGATCCTGTGCATCCGGATTATCAAGGATGATGTTTTTTTTGCCTACCATGGCAAACGGATTAGTAGTAGTTCTTTTTCGGGAATTTTCCCACTTTTTCATAATACCCAAACTAGAGCCTCCTGAAGCTTCTGGTGTTACATTCTTCAAACCCGATATATCAGCATCATTAGTAGGTATAACATTAGTACGACCAGTAGTATCACCATTACGGTTAAACATTTCCATACCAGTTTCTCTAAAGATACGTGGAAAGGAGCACATGGACTCAATAGTCATAATAAAACAACAAAGGAATGAGATATATATAAGCAACAACAAAGACCAACAGTGAGTCCCAGGTCTACCTTCCAAAATGGTAAAATTTATTCAGCTCAAACAAATCTCTCCTCTAGCGCCTCGACCAACAGCCTTTACAGAGTAAAACAATGAAACTCTTAAAATTTCAGAATATATACAGCATGAAGCAATAAATCAATTATACAATCAAGTAATTAAAAAAGTATAATACACATTTAAAGTCACAGTTTTAAATAAGACTTTGCCAATTACATTCTCCATTCATACCATGTGGATGTAAAGTGCCATACTTCATAATTAAAATAGATTCCTTCTGTCTCAATATATTCTTTTGCCATTCCAAATTATTATAATAAAGAGGAACATGTTCTAATATAGTAACTTTTATACAGTCAGTATTACCATGGTGTACAGAATTAAAATGTTCAGCAACAGGACTATTAGATTTGAGTTCCAGTTGCAGGCCTCTTCTGACACCCATGTGGAGTCCGGCATGCCGCAAGATACTCAAGGTGTTGGACCGACGAACATATCTCTCTCAGATGGGTCCAGAGCCTTTGAGCAAGCACCGGCTTCTGAGGGTGTATTCAGACCTCAACATTTGTATATCAAACCGACGACAGCTGGAAAAGCAACTCCTAAAACTAAAAAAAATGATGCATGAGCCACGTGCACAGGCCTCTATACCTAAAAAACAGATGATCAAAATGGCTGAAGACCCTTATTACCTTGATCAGAGGTTCCCATCCCCCTCCAGATAAGAGGCCTAGGCAAGACGCTGACTATGAATCTTCAGATCAGGTTTCTATTTCTTCTGATTTCTCTTCTGATCAGGAATTATCTATTCCTCCCTATGAGGATTCTGATGCTGAGGAGTATATTCCATCTGCATCTCCTCCTGAGGATTATTCATTTGGAGAAACATTGCATACTTTGAGGGAGTATTTTCACTGGGAGGGTCAAGACTTCTCCGAATCAAAAAAGATTCTCAGAGATTTCCTCCTTCTCCCTCAGCGCAGGCCTTTAGCCATTCCCCCTGTCCTAGACATTGTGGATGATGTATTTTCGGAGTCAAGCTTGACCCCTGACTCCTTACCTCCAACTCCCAGTAAGCCTGACAGATATTACAGGGTCCCTGATTCACATAAATTTTTATTTAGAAACCCTGCTGCTGATTCTGAAACTATTTCACAGGGTCCAAAAGGAGTTAAGGCCTCGACAACAACAAAAATCCTACCCCCTCTGACAGAGATTTAAGGGCACTGGACAGATGGGGGGAAAAAGGTTTATACATCTGCAACCTTGGCAATCAAGGCCTTAAATTGACCATTTCATATGCTTAAGTACCAACAACATGTTATGGGATTGCTGAAACAGAAAATTAAGATTTCAGAATGTGCAGAAAATAAAGAATTGCAGGAATTACTGCATGCAGCTGAACAAGTAGGAAGGCATACTTTGCAATGTGGGTTTGATTCCTTAGAGGCCTCCTGCAGGGCCGCAGTTACTGGATCTGTGATTAGGAGGCATGCCTGGTTAAAGAAACATATTTTGCCTGATCATGTTAAAGCTAAACTGCTAGATGCACCTTTACAGCATGATTCTCTGTTTGGTATTAAGGCAGAAGAGGTTTTAAAGAAAATGGAAGACAAAGCTAAGTCTATGCAAACTATTAAAGACTTTTTGCAAGTACAGCCACCAAGATTCAGTAGACACTGGCCTACAAAAAATTGGTCCTTTCCTGTGTCAGACAGAGCTCAAAGGGGCAAATCCAGACGCCCTAAGGGCTCCAGATACCAGGCGCAAGATTCATACAGGTCAAAGCAATGGGGTGCTTCCACATCCAAATCTGGAGGAGATAAAGCGCAAACCTACAGAAAGCAATCCCATTGACTTCCCTCAGCCTATACTAAGCACTTATCTTTTGGCAGCACCTATAGGGGGAAAATTAGCACTTTTTACTCAAAATTGGCAGTTAGTAACCCAGGACATGTGGGTACTAAACATCGTATCACAGGGATAGAGATTCCATTTCCACACTCTGCCAATGGCAAATGGTTGGCCAGATCAGCCAAAAAATCAATGGGCAGAGGCACAGAAGCAGGTTATGTCCCTCATGGATATGAGGGACATTCAGATAGTACCAGAACAGGATAAAGGACAAGGCTTTTACTTAAGACTGTTCCTGGTACCCAGAAAGGATGAGGCCTGGCGGCCAATACTGGATTTATCGATTTTGAACACATACCTGGACCTTCCAAAATTCAAAATGCTGACTTTTGCAGTAGCTTCTGCCCATGCTGGGCAAGAATGCTTGGCTGGTGACATTAGACCTAAAAGAGGCATACCTGCATGTCCCAATAAGTCAGTTGTGCAGAAGGTACCTCAAATTCAAGGCTGGCTTAATGCATTACCAATTCTGTGCACTGCCCTTTGGCTTATCTACTGCGCCCAGGGTCTTTACAAAGTGCCTGGCACCAGTAATTGCATTTTGCTGACAAAGTATACAAATATATCCTTACTTAGATGACTGTCTCATTCAAGCAAAGAACAAGGACATTCTTCTTCGACCTCTGATGTTTGTGAAAGGCCTTCTAACATGCGTAGGGTACACAATAAACGAAAAGAAATCGCAACTGGTGCCCTCTCAAAAGATAACATTCCTGGGTGCAAGCTTGAATGCAACTGCCCATATGGCTTACCTCACACCAGGCAAGCAAAGGCAACCGACAACTTACTTCAAACTGATGGCAACAAAGACCCAGTTATCTGCAAGACAAATTCGGCAGGCTATGGGCTTCATGGCATCCTGCATCCTACTGATTCCATATGCAAGACTACCTATGAGGAAACTTCAATGGTTCCTGAAAAGTTTATGGAGTCAACATTCTCACAGTCTGGAAGCAATGATTCCTTTCATACCCTGCCAACAACAGGAGTTTCTATGGTGGGCAAAAGCATGTCACCAAAACATGGGACGGTCCTTCACTCTCCCCTCTGCCAGCCAAACTTTAATAGCAGACTTATTGAATTATGCCTGGGGGGCCCACGTGGCAGGAAGATGCATTCAGGGCATATGGACCCCAAAACAAATGCATCTGCATATCAAACAGAGATGCTAGCTGTTCAAAATGCCCTAACAGCCTTCAAGGACTTACTTCATCTAGGACAACTACTGATAAAGACGGGGACAACACCACAGTCATGTGGTATATAAACAAGCAAGGAGGCACACACTCATACCCCCTTTGCAGATTAGCCATAGCACTGTGGGACACAGCTTTGACCTACCAAATACATCTTCAAGCTCAATTCTTGCCAGGAAAACAAAATACTCTGGCAGACGATTTAAGCAGAAACCTTATGGATCCTCACAAGTGGAAACTAAATCCACAAGTCTTCAGCATGATAACACAGAAATGGGGGAGCCCAGACATATATATATTTGCCTCTCCTCAAAATTATCAATTTAAAGATTCTGCACAAGGACTTACCACAGACAAGCATGGAAAGTGGACGCCCTGTCCTTCAGTTGGAAAAACCTATTGGTTTACGCCTTTCCTCCTCTGCCTCTTCTCCCCAAGGTCTTCCTAAAAGCCAGACAAGAGAAACCAAAGATACTAATTGCCCCGGACTGGCCCCCCAAGTACTGGTACCCAGTCCTAAGGAAGTTGTCTCAATTCCCAGCTTGGACCTTACCTCAAAGACCTCATCTACTGTCTCAGCAAAACAATCAGATCCTGCACAATCGACTACAGACACTGAACCTGGCAGCATGGCCGATCATGTAGTTATACAAGCAGTACATCTCAGTAAAGCTGTGATGGATGTCATTCTGGAAGCCAGAAGGCCTAGTACTAGCAAATCTTATGCTGACTAATGGAAGAGATTCTGTGCTTGGAACCAAGCACAAAGAACTGATGCAGCAGAACCAAATATTCCTCAGATATTACAATACTTAACTGAGTTGCTTGACAAAGGCCTATCTTTCTCATCAATCAAAATCCGTGCCTCAGCCATTTCAGCTCATTATAATACAGAGCCACCAATCTTTTCTCATCCTTTACTAAAACAGTATCTTAGAGGAGCCAAAAATTTAAGGCCTCCTAGAAGATCACCATTACCTGCATGGGACCTCAATTATGTGTTGGAAAAACACACCCTGCCTCCATTTGAACCAGCTGTTACTGCTGATATCAAGTTCTTATCATGGAAAACAGCTCTGCTACTAGCAATTACTTCAGCAAGAAGAGTTTCAGAGCTACAGCCCTCATGGCTGTAGAACCTTTTATCATATTTTACCCAGACAGGGTGTCTCTGAGAACAAATCTTACTTTTATGCCTAAGGTGGTTTCCAGTATGGCTCTTAACAACCAAACAATTCATCTGCCAACTTTTTATCCAAATCCAGAGGAGAAAGGGGAGAGAATTCTGCATTCCTTGGACGTTCACAGACAGCTAAGATTCTACTTAAGCAGGACTAAAGTTCTAAGAAAAACTGAGCAATTACTAGTGTCATATGCTGCAGGATCTCAAGGAAAGGCTATTTCAAAGTAGACAATTTGAAAGTGGATCAGCCACTGCATCCGTTTCTTCTACTTACACCATGGTAAACCTGTGCCCAAGGGCATTAGGTCTCATTCCACCAGAGCTGCAGCTACTTCAGCAGCCTTTCTCAGAGGAGTACCAACCAAAGACATTCTAGAGGCTGCTACTTGGAGTTCTGTTCACACCTTTACAAAGCTTTATCATTTGCCTCTCTACTCTAAGTCCAGGGCAGGCTTTGCCACTGCAGTGCTGCAGGGCCTTATAGCCACATCTAATGCTTTAGCTCCAGCCTCCCAACCATAGCTTTGGGATTCTACCCAAATGTAATGATTGCAACAGTGAAACATGAAGAACATAGTACAGTTGTGTACACTTACCATAAATGTAGATGTTTGAGTGTATTCACTGTTGCTGTCCAGGTTACCCTCCCGCCATCCCCCTGTCATTCTGGAGTTTATCTTTCCTTCTCTATCTTCTACAACCTATGTGGTGTATTTGCTTGTAGATGAAGGTAAAGTTTATGTTGATGCATGTATGTATATGTATATATATATATATATATATATATATATATATATATGTATGTGTATATATATATATATATATATATATATATATATATGTGTGTGTGTATATATATATATATATATATATATATATATATATATATATGTGTGTGTGTATATATATATATATATATATGTGTGTGTATGTGTATGTATATATATATATATATATATATATATGTATATATGTATATATATATATATATATATATATATATATATATATATATATAATATGTATATATATTTGTTTTGCTACCTTATTTGGGGGCACCTGACATCGGGGGCAAGAAAAACTAAAGAAAATGGCGTTGGCTGCATGGAAGAGAAGACAGCATCCGACGCAGGACCCAAGACTTTGGAATTCAGGCCGACTGAGGGCAACCTGCCAGCAGATTACCCAAATGTAATGACTGCAGCAGTGAATGCACTTGAACATCTACATTTATGGTAAGTGTACACAACTGTATTTTCTCTGCGCTGCCCTTTGCCTTATCTGCTGCTCCCAGGGTATTCACAAAGTGCCTAGCTCCAGTCCTTACATTTTACAGGCAAAGAAATATTCAAATATACCAATACCTGGATGATTGTCTAATTCAGGCAGAAAACCAGGACATACTTTTGAATCATCTGGCTTTTGTACAGAGGGTGCTAACTTGTCTGGGGTACACTATAAACGAAAAGAAATCATGCCTGGTACCCTGTCAACAAATTATATTCCTGAGAGCAAGCTTGAATACAACTTCCCAGATGGCTTTCCTCATGCCAGAGAAACAAATTCACTTGACAACTTACTTCAAACAAGTGGTCTCAAAAACCCTGCTATCTGCAAGTCAAATACTACAAGCCTTGGGGTTCATGGCCTCCTGCATTCTTCTAATTCCATATGCAAGACTGCATATGAGAAAACTACAATGGTATCAAAAAAGCCTATGGTGTCAACATTCTCAGGATCTAGAAGCAATGATTCCTATCATTCCTTGTCTATGCCTAGAGTTCCTTTGGTGGGCAAGGCCTGCCACCAAAAGAAGGGACTACCATTCACACTACTCCCTGCCGCCCAAACCCTAACAACAGACGCATCAGACTATGCATGGGGGGGGGTGCACCTGGCAGGGAAGTGCATTCAGGGCAAATGGAACCCAATTCAAATGCACCTTCACATCAGTGATAAAGAAATGTTAGCTGTATTGAATGCTCTGACAGCCTTCAAGGACCACATTCTTCCAGGACAATTAATGGTAAAGACGGACAACACCACTGTTATGTGGTACATAAACAAGCAGGGGGTACACATTCTTATCCCTTCTGCGGACTAGCCATGGCATTGTGTAACACAGCCTTGAGCTACCAAGTACATCTACAAGCTCAATTCCTGCCAGGAAAACTAAATACACTGGCAGATGGACTAAGCAGAACCCTCCTGGACCCACACAAGTGGAAACTGGAGCCAAGGATTTTCAACATGTTGACAAGCAAATGAAGGAGCCCAGATATAGACCTGTTTGCCTCCCCCCAGAACTATCTGTTGGAAAAAAATTGTCTAAGGACTCCCCACAGACAAGCTTGGAAAGTGGATGCTCTGCCTCTCACCTGGAAAAAAACTTATCAGTTTATGCCTTTCCTCCTCTGCCTCTGCTCTCCAAAGCACTACTAAAGATCAAACAAGACAAACGAAGGATGATTTTGATTGCACCAGCCTGGCCATGCCAACACTGCTACCCCCTCCTGCGCAGTGTGTCACTGTTGGCCCCATGGCACCTGCCTCAGGCTCCTACCCTGCTGTCTTAGCAGGAGAGCCAGATTCTGCAACCTCAGCATCAAACACTGAACCTAGCAGCCTGGCTAATTACCTAAGCTCTCCTTTACCATCCCTCAGTAAACCAGTGATGGCTGTCATTTTAGAGGCAAAGAGGCCTAGTACTAGAAAATCTTTTGCTGAAAAATGGAAAAGATTCCGTGCCTGGAACCAGTCTCAAGGGATGAGCACAGCAATGCCCAAATTACCTCAGAATTTACAATACTTAACTGAGATGCTTCACAAGGGCCTGGCTTTTTCCTGAATAAAAATTCACGCCTCAAGCCATTTCAGCTCATTATAACACAGAACCTCTCCTCTTCTCTCTTCCACTGCTCGAGCAGTTCCTCAGAGGGGACCAAAATTTAAAACCACCCAGGAGAGCTCCAACTCCAGCCTGGGACCTTAACTTTGTATTGGAGAAACTCACCCTTCCTCCTTTTGTGCCAGCTGTTACTGCACATTTAAAATTCCTTTCTTGGAAAACAGCTTCCCTTTTAGCCATCACTTCAGCAAGACTGGTATCTGAATTACAGCCCCTTATGGCAGTGGAGCCTTTCATCATCGTTCATGCAGACAGGGTGTTCCTCAGGGCAAATCCCTCTTTCATGCCAAAGGTGGTATCAGTGTGTCCTTTAATCAGTCCATTCATTTGCCTACCTTCTTTACTAATCCACAGAATAATGGGGAACGGATACTGCACTCCTCAGATTTGCACTGACCACGTAGATTCTACTTGGACAGGTCAAACCTCAAAGGAAATCTGAGCGACTACCGGTTTCATTTTCTGCAGGGACAGTGGGGAAGGCTATTTTAAAGTGAACCATCTCCAGATGGATAGGCCATTGCATTAATTTCTGCTATAAGTACTGTGGAAAACCTATCCGAGAGCGGATCAGATCCCACTCAACCAGGGCTACATCTGCCTCTACAGCCTTTCTCTGAGGTGTACTTACCAGGGACATCCCAGAAGCTGCTACCTGGAGTTCTGTACATACTTTCACCAAGCATTACCATTTGCCAATTTTCTCTAAATCCAGAGCTGGCTTTGCCACTGCAGTTTTGCATGGCCTTATAGCTGGTCGTAATGCAATCTAAATTCTTCCTCCCATCCTTAGCTTTGGGAATCTACCCAAATGTAATGACTGCAACAGGGAAACACTAAGAACATAGTACAGTTGTATACACTTAGCATAAATGTAGATGTTAGAGTGTGTTCACTGTTGCAGTCCTGGTTACCCTCCCTCCAGCCCCCTGACTTTGTTTGGCTATACCTCTTCTCTCCTTTTCAATGCTTAAAAGCTTTTTGGTTTATTTGCTTTTTTGTTTGAGGTATAACCTTGTATATTTATAGATTTAATTGCTTCCCATTAGGGGGGGCACCTGACATCCGGGGCAAGAAAAACTGAAGTAATGACGTCGGCTGCATGTTTTATACCCCCTGACGACTTGATGTCACGGAAGAGACAGCAACTGACGTAGGACCCAAGACTTTGTTAATCAGGCCGACCCGAGGGCTACTGCAAGCAGATAACCCAAATGTAATGACTGCAACAGTGAATACACTGGAACATTTACATTCATGGTAAGTGTACACAACTGTACTTTCAGTACACACCTTCACCAAGCATTACCACTTTTTCTAAATCCAGGGCTGGATTTGCTACAGCAGTCTTACAAGGCCTGTTAGCCAGCCCTAACACTTCTTGCCTGCCTCCACCCTTCCTCAGCTTTGGGAATCAACTCAAGTGTGATGACTGCAACAGTGAAACACAAAGAGCGTAGTACAGTTGTGTACACTTACCATAAATGTAGATGTTCAGGTGTATTTACTGTTGCAGTCCTGGTTTCCCTCCTTCCACCCCCCTGCTTTTCTATAGTCTTTCTACCTATCCTCTTTATGGACATCTTTTATGGCAGGGGCATTTACTGGAGGTATTCCACACCAAGTAATAGCTTCCTATTTTGGGGCTCTTGACATCTAGGGCAAGAAAAATTGATGTAATGGTGTCGGTTGCATGTTTTATACTCCTGACGACCTGCCATCATAGAAGAGGCGACAGCAGCTGACTCAGAAATCCCAAGACTCTGGTATTCGGTCCAACTGAGGGCTTCCTGCAGGCAGATAACCCAAGTGTGATGTCTGCAACATTGAATACACTCTAACATCTACATTTATGGTAAGTGTATACAACTGTACTTTCTTCATAAGGGTTAGGCCCTTTTCTCCACCATGGATGAAAAGTTGCACTGTGGGGGAGAAGGGGAGAGAGAGAGACCTTTTCTTTTTTTTCTTTGAAAGATAGAAAAACGAGAGTAAGATGGGAAAACCTGGTGCTGCCAATAAACCAGGGGGAGGAAGGTAAGGCACGGGGGGATATGCAATCTAGACTGCATTCCTTTGCTAAAGATTTGAGGGATGAGGCAATACCAAGGTATCTGCAACCTGTAGGTGTGCACTTGAAACAGAACTGAATGTGTGGAAGTAAGCAAACGGCGAGTGTTAGGTTTAAAACTTAAATACTGAGACCAAGTCATAGATTGGGAACAAGCTCAGAGTTGGTATCACCTTCCAGGTAGACCTTGACCAGCATTTAAAGGATTGACTAAAACAGCATTGGATATCAACAAGAGTATAAAAAGCCAGGGGAAGAGTTGGGCTGGATAAGCCTGCTCTTGGAAGCCGGATCAGATAGTTTAGCTACAGTAAAACTGATCTCTAGAGCCTGCAAATGGCTGATAACTTGTTGGGTGGAAATCAGAAAAGATCCCTGCAGAACGCTGGGAAGGGATACTCCGTGGAAGGAAAATGTGCATATCTGTGTGATTGTCCACTAAGTCAAGGATGTTTAGGATCTTTGGTCGGAAAGGTTTCCATATGTATTTCTGAAAGCAGTTTAAAGTACACAGGATGTTGGTTGCAAGGAAATTTTGAAGGTGTAGAAATTGGGTGGTTGGGAAATTGAAATCACATCTTTTGGAGCTGTCCTGGTCTTAACACCTTTGAAAGTTTATATACAGGGAGTACTTGAGAAATGTAACACAAGATGTTCTTCGTGTTTCACTGTTGCAGTCATTACAATTGGGGATATCCTGCTGGCAGGCTACCCGCAGTCGGCCTGAATTCCAAAGTCTAGGTCCGGCGTCTGTTGCTGTCGCGTCCTCCCTGACGTCAGTGCGCCAGGGGTATAAAAGATGCAGCCGACACCATTTTCTTCAGTCTTTCTTGCCGCGCGGTGCACGAAGCAAAAGCAGTTCGCAAGTGCCGGTCGGCCGACTCCTGAGATTTTCAAATTCGAATTTCAGATCTGAAGTCTTCATTCAAGCTAAGTACCCCCTTGGGGAAACTTTTTTCTTGCTCCAGACCGATGTCAGAAAAAGTTAGTAATTGTATTTCTTGTGGGAAGCAAATACCTCATAAGGATTTTCATTCTTACTGTATTCCTTGCCTAGGCCCTGACCACGACATTGCTAGTTGTCGGTTTTGTGCTAGATTTAACCAACGCACTATTAAGCGTAGGTACGATTTTGCATTTCATTACTTTGGCAGAAGATTCAATTATATAATGCCGTTGGAACAGCTGACTACCGGAGTTTATAAAAAGCACAAAGAAAAAGAAAAGGACAGGCATCCGAGGTCCAAAACCGACGACGAGGCTTCCGCTAGGCCTGTTGCCGGTTCTCAGTGAGGTGCTTTCGCTGCCCCTGACGCCCGCTACCTCAGAGCCACAGGCCGCTTCCGACTCCCACGTGGAGCAGACTAGGACGCTGGAAACTCGAGGTATTGGACTCTCGGAAACTATTTCCTCAGATGGGTCCGGAGCCGCCGAGCAGGCATCGGCTTCTGAGGGTGTTTTCAGGCCTACATGGTTACATGTGAAACCTACTTCAGCTTCAAAGGCAAAGACTAAAGCAGCTCTAAAGACAAAGAAACAAGTACAGCATTCTCCTGGACAGGCCACCATGCCTAAAAAACAGATCCTTAAAATGGCCGAAGACCTAATTACTTTGATCAGGGGTTCCCATCCCCCTCCTGATAAGAGGCCTAGGCAAGAGATAGAATATGAATCTTTAGATCAGGTTTCCATTTCCTCTAATTCCTCTTCTGAACAGGAATATTCTCTTCCTCCCTATGAGGATTTTGATGCTGAAGAATCTATCCCTTCAGACTCTCCTCCTGAGAATTATTCTTTTGGGGAGACACTGCATACTATGAGGGAGCATTTCCACTAGGAGAGCCAAGATTACTCAGAATCCAAGAAAAGGCTCAGAGACTTCCTTTTATTACCTCAGCACAGGCCCCTTGCTATCCCTCCTGTTTTAGACATTACAGATGTATTTTCAGAGTCCAGTCTATCTCCAGACTCTTTACCATCAGCTCCTGTTAAGCCAGACATGCTACAGGGTTCCTGATTCACATAAATTTCTTTATAAAAACCCTGCTTCTGACCTAGAAACTATCTCACAGGGTCCCAAAGGGGTCAAGGCTTCCACTGCAAAAGCCCTATCCCCTCTGATAGGGATTTTAGGGCCCTGGACAGATGGGGGAAAAAGATTTATACTTCTGCTACCTTGGTTGTAAGAGCTTTAAATTGCCAATTTCATATGCTTAAATGTCCGCTTTCATATGCTTAAATATCCACAGTATCTTATGTCACTGCTTAAACAGAAAATGTTGAGAAATTCAGAATGTGCAGAAAACGAAGAAATGCAGGATTTATTGCATGCAGCTGAACAAGTGGGAAAGCATACTTTGCAATGTGGTTTTGATTCTCTAGAGGCCTCCTGCTAGGCCACTGTTACAGGTTCTGTCATTAGGAGGCATGCTTGGTTAAAAGAACAGAGTCTGCCTTTTCATGTTAAAGCAAAACTTTTAGATGCTCCATTACAGCATGATACTTTGTTTGGTGTTAAAACAGAAGAGGTGTTGAAGAAAATGGATGACAAAGCTAAATCTATGCAAACAGTCAAGGATTTCTTGCAGGTACAGCCTCCCAGATTTAGCAGGAACTGGCCTAGAAAGAGTTGGTCATTTCCAGTGTCAGACAGGCCACAGAGAGACAGATACAGACTCCCCAGAGGCAGATCACAGCCCCAAGGCTCATACAGGCCTAAACAGTGGGGTTGCTTCTACCTCCAAAAGAGGAGAGGAAAAATCACAGCCATAGAGGAAACAGTCTCAATGACTTTCCCCTGCCAGCACCAAGCACTTATCTTCTGGCAGCCCCTTTGGGGGGGAAACTAGCACTTTTTGTACAAAATTGGCACATGATCACCCAGGACAAATGGGTACTAAGTATAGTTTCACAAGGCTACAGGTTCCACTTTCACACCCTGCCAAGGCCAAACGGTATGCCAGACCTGCCACGCAATCAATGGGCAGAGGCACAAAAACAAGTTTCATCCCTCATGGACATGAGAGCTATTCCGCTAGTACCACAGCAAGAGCAGGGACTAGGATTCTACTCAAGGCTATTCTTGGTGCCCAGAAAGGACAAAGCCTGGAGACCAATACTGGACCGGTCTATCCTAAACACATTCCTGGCTGTTCCAAAATTCAAAATGTTAACTCTGCAGCAGCTTCTGCCCATGCTGGGCAAGAGGGCTTAGCTTGTGACTTTAGATCTAAAAGAGGCATACCTGCATGTCCCAATCAGACAATCATGTAGAAGATACCTCAGATTTATAGCTGGCTCAATGCACTACCAATTCTCTGCACTGCCCTTTGGCTTATCTACTGCGCCCAGGGTCTTCACAGAATGCCTGGCACCAGTGATTGCATTTTGCAGACAAAGAGGAATACAAATATATCCTTACTTGGACGACTGCCTTATTCAAGCAGAGAACAAGGACATCCTACTACAGCATCTGGTGTTTGTAAAATGGTTACTAACAGGTCTAGGGTACACAGTAAACGAAAAGAAATCAAAACTCGTACCCTCTCAAGAGATAATATTCCTGAGTGCAGGCTTAAGTACAACTGCCCAGATGGCTTATCTCACGCCAGGTAAACACAGACAGCTAACTACTTATTTCAAAATGTTGGTAGCAAAGACCCAGTTATCTGCAAGAAAAATTCTGCAGGCTTTGGGCTTCATGGCATCCTGCATTCTGCTAATTCCATATGCAAGACTGCATATGAGGAAACTTCAATGGTATCTAAAAAAAGTGTTTGGGCTCAACATTGCCACAGCCTGGAAACAATAATTACCTCATTCCCTGCCTGCAACAGGAGTTTCGATGGTGGGCAGAAGCCTGTCATCACAACACAGGACAGCCATTCACCTTACCCACAGCCAGGCAGACATTGACAACAGATGCATCAGATTATGCCTGGGGGGCCCATATGACAGGAAGATGTATTCAGGGCACATGGTCCGCAAGTCAAATGCATCTACTTATCAATCAAAAAGAGATGCTAGCTGTTCTGAAAGCCTTGACAGCCTTCAAGGATCTCCTTCATCCAGGACAACTACTGATAAGGACGGACAATACTACAGTCATGTGGTACATAAACAAGCAGGGAGGCACACATTCCTACCCCCTCTGCAGGCTAGCCATGAACTTGTGGGACGTAGCATTGACTTACCAAGTACATCTGCTAGCACAATTCCTGCTAGGAAGGACAAATACTCTGACAGACGAACTAAGCAGAAACCTAATGGATCCACACAAGTGGAAATTGGATCCACAAGTCTTCAGCATGATAACAAGGAACTGGGGATGCCCAGACATAGACCTATTTGCCTCCCCTCACAACTACCAACTACAGAAATTCTGCACAAGGACTTATCACAAGCAAGCATGGAAAGTGGATGCTCTATCTTTCAGCTGGAAAGACCTAACAGTATATGCCTTTCCTCTTCTCTCCTCCCCAAGGTACTCCTCAAGGTCAGACAAGAGCAACCAAAAATGATACTGATTGCCCCAGACTGGCTCCACCAGCACTGGTACCCAATCCTAAAGAGCTTGTCTCAACGCCCAGCTTGGACATTGCCTCAAATTCCTCGCTTATTGACCCAACAAGACAGTCCGATACTGCACAGCCGACTCAGGACATTAAACCTGGCAGCATGGCGGATAATGTAGCTAGTCAAGGGACACCTCTCTCTAAAGCAGTGATGGATGTTATTTTGGAGGCCAGGAGGCCTAGCACCAGAAAATCTTATGCAGATAAATGGAAGAGATTCTGTGCTTGGACCCAGGCTCAAGGTTTTGACACCATTGTTCTAAATATTCCTCAGATTTTGCAATACTTAACTGAGATGCTTGATAAAGGCCTTTCCTTTTCATCTATTAAAATTCATGCCTCTGCCATTTCAGCTCATTACAATACAGAACCACCTATTTTTTCTCATCCATTACTAAGGCAGTACCTCAGAGGGGCCAAAAACATAAGACCCCCAAGGAGAGCACCAATACCTGCATGGGACCACAACTATGTCTTGAAAAAACTCGCACTGCCTCCGTTTGAACCAGCCTCTGCAGCTGATATAAAATTCTTATCCTGGAAAACAACTCTGCTCCTAGCAATAACCTCTGCTAGACGAGTGTCAGAGTTACAGGCACTCGTGGCTGTGGAACCTTTTATCATTTTCCATCCTGACAGGGTTTCTCTGCGGACAAACCCTACATTTATGCCTAAGGTAGTGTCCAGTGTGGCACTTAACCAAACAATTCATTTGCCTACCTTTTATCCAAACCCACAGAATAAGGGTGAGAGAATTCTGCATTCTTTGGACATTCACAGGCAGCTACGCTTCTACTTGGACAGAACCAAAGCTTTTAGAAAGACTGAACAACTTCTAGTGGCATATGCTGCAGGATCACAAGGAAAGCCCATCTCAAAGCAGACTATTTTAAAGTGAATAGGCCACTGCATTCGTTTCTGCTATTCACAGCATGGCAAATCAGTGCCTAAGGGCATTAGGCCACATTCAACCAGAGCAGCAGCCACTTCAGCAGCCTTCCTCAGAGGAGTACCAACCAAAGACATCTTAGAGGCTGCAACTTGGAGTTCAGTGCATACTTTTACAAAGCACTATCACTTACCTCTCTATTCTAAATCCAGGGCAGGATTTGCCACTGCAGTTCTGCAGGGCCTGATAGCCTCTCCTAATCCTGTTTAGCACCTACCTCCCAACCTTAGCTTTGGGATTCAACCCAATTGCAATGACTGCAACAGTGAAATACTATGAACTTAGTACAGTTGTGTACCTACCATAAATGTAGATGTTAGTGTATTCACTGTTGCATTCCAGATTACCCTCCCACCATCCCCTTTTTCCTTTGCTGGGACTTATCTGTACTTCTCTATTCTATACAACCTATGTGGTGTATTTGCTTGTAGACGAAGGAAAATTTGTTTTTTGTGCATGCATGCTTATTGGCATAATTTAGCCTACCATTTTAGGGGCACCTGTCATCTGGGGCAAGAAAAACTGAAGAAAATGGCGTCTGCTGCATCTTTTATACCCCTGGCGCACTGACGTCAGGGAGGAGGCGACAGCAACCGACGCCGGACCTAGACTTTGTAATTCAGGCCGACTACGGGTAGCCTGCCAGCAGGATAACCCCAATTGTAATGACTGCAACAGTGAATACAACATCTACATTTATGGTAGGTACACAACTGTACTGTAAGGTTGTCCTCTTAAAGGAATGTTATATTCTTGAACTGTTGCCCAGAGATCCAAGGTATTCATAATGCATAAGCTCTCATCACATTACTTAAGTTAGTGTCAGAGAAAACAACTAGAAAGTGTAAAAACACAGAGGCTGGAGTGGACTGAAACTAAAACTTTGATGGAGATTGGAAAAAGTGCTTTGTATGGCAAATGTAAGAATGGGAAAAAGGGTCTTTAATAAGTGCAAATTCAATGACGCATGTGAAAGATCAGTAGCTACTAACTGTAGGGATAAAGAAGATAATGCCAAGTAGAGGAGCACACAAGGATTTGTCTATATCAAAGTTTTAAATTTGTACTGTTAAATTGTAATTCTTGGTAACTGAGACAGAATTGGAGATTTGATTCAATGAGCTAGTCTAATTGTAAAGCGCAAAAAAAAAAAAAATCCTCCTTAAACCCTTTTCAGTAAGCAATCCTTTCAGCAAGGTGTTATCAAACAGCATTTTAAAAGCAATGATAAGGAGGCTGCAAACAGAAAGTAAACGCCCCAGAGTCAGAAGGTTTCACTGTCATTTTATTTGCCTGCTCATACTCCTCTCCGTCCCTGGAAATCTCTCTCTCTCTCCTCTTTGAGTCTTTAGCTTTTTTTGCAGCATTAGATTGTTTTAGACAATAGAGTACTAAGCAGGGGTGCCCTTAGCATTGGAAATCCCTCCTTTTCCAGGGGATTCCTTTTGGCCCCGTAAACCAAATCTCCCTGTTCCCTCTGGTTCTTAATAAAGTGCTTTTATTTGGAGTGATAGAACCAGTCCCTATCTGCCAGATGGGCAAATGCTTTTATTCAAGGACCTTTCTGGTACCAAAGAGATAAGGACATTGTAGGCCTTTGTTAGACGTTTTATTTCTTCATTTTTTGTCAATGTTCCATAGTTCAAATTGTTACCCCTTTAGTCCTTTTTACCTTTATTAGCTTTTATGGTAAAGCTGATTGCATTCCCCTTCACCAGTGGTCTTTTTAAAATGTGTGCTTCCAGTAATTGCTTACTGCAATCTCCAAAGCTTTCCCATTTTTCCTTATTTGGTCAATTAAGTTATTTTTTTCAGGCGGTCTTTCCCGTTGTCAAAAGTCCTTTAGCAACTGTTAAATATTTTACTCAGTCTAGGTTTTCAAAGCAAATGACAGAACCTTCTCTCATCTCTTCTCAAAGAATTGCTTTCTTGGGATGTCTATTAGATTCTTCCCTGGGAAGAGCCTTTCTTTCTCTAGAGAAAGTAGAGCTGCTCCAACATTTTTTCCTGAGATTCTGCAGTCAAAGACCAATATCTTTAAGAGAGTTTAAAGATTTTTGGATACATGACCTCCCTGTCAGACATCAGTAGTATAAAAGTATATTGTTTGGTGCCATCTTCATTTCTTTCTTTATTACTGGGTTAGTTTGTTGCACAGGACCACATTTTGTAAGTGTCATCAGTTTGCCTATCAGCTTGAACTACCAGAGTATTTGAATAAGTAACCAGTTGGGGATTATCTTTATTTTAATACTTTTTTGTTGTTGGGTGTTAGTATTTAAAGTTCATTCCCTTTTGAGTAGAAAAACAAATCCCTCACAAAAACTTCTACTAAGTGTTTATTCTGTTTAGGGCCTTGACAGATGACCAACTGCCCCTTTTGCCCTAGATTCAACAACAAAATTGTTAAAGGATGAAATTCCTCCAACAGCATTTAGTCTCTAGAAGGACTAAGCCTTTGCAAGCTATGGTATCTTCTAGTGTCCTGAAAAAGCAAAAAGACAAATGCCCGAAAGAGTGGTAAAGGGATGTGTGGGTTGGTGGTCTTGCTTCTTGACTCCCCACCTCATCTGGAGATCTCAGACTGAGGTAAAGTTCCTTTTAGTCCCCCTAGTCTGTTGTCTGCTAGACCTGAGTCCATGGGGTTGTCCCCCTTGGAGGTGCTGTGACTTTGGCCCAGTACTTGCGTGCCGACACCAGCCTGACATCAGTTTGGTCTGAGACTAAGTAGGCTATTGTTTCTGTTGACTGAAGGAGGGGGAGCTATTTCCTTGGTTATAGTTTGAGAGGAGTTACTTGGAAGCCCCATTCAGGTTGTGGGGGAGGAATTACCTGGGAACCGCATTGAAGTCTTGGGCACCCACCTCTTACCTGTGGCCTTGTCAGCCCCAAGCCTAAATTACCCAAACTAAAAAGGCAACTAGACCCTCCCCTCTGTGAAATGCAGATTACGCTGAGTCAGAGGATGTTTTAGTAGTATTTAGTACTATCTAGTAGCAACTCTAATACTTTAATCTTCTGTTTTGTCTGTCTGAGAGCTACTAGAACATGGTTGAAGGATGCAATGTGGAATTGGACTATAATCCTGGTTTGTTAGGAGCTGTGAGTACTCGTATGGATCATTTACAAAGGATTTTGTGTTGATGTGAATCTTCTTTTTACTTTGCCTGCCTGTCCACCAGAATCGCTGACTGTTACCAATGCAGATATGCCGGTATTGTTAACAGTTCAATTTAAAGAACTTGTGAATACATTTTACAATTGTAAATGCCTGCAGTGGCAGCAACTCCCATTTGGAGGCAGCCCTACATCATGAAGTCATTCCTAGAGGTTTATGGGTTCTGAAGATGCTGACCTACGGAGATACTTTCTCTGATTTGTTGAAACATTGGCAGGCTCTCAACATGAGACTCAGCTTTGATTACATGAAGTTGTTAATAGACTTTTTTCTACCAATGGAGAATTATTTACTGAAAGAGGTAAGGATGCTACAGAATGACATCCTTATGTAGTTTCCTGCCGAAGTTATTGGAGACAGTCTTGATAATTTATATAAGAATATTGCAGGATATGAAGAGAGACTGCAGTCCACTAAGCTTAAGAAACTCTTGAGATTTAACAGACTTCAAAAGTGGTCGTTTTTTTTCCCTGGCCAAAACAGAATTTTAAAGATGGGACGGTCTGGCAATGTGGATAGCGGGGATGTGAATGATACTATTGATACACCAGTGACAATGGAATGAGTAAGTGAATCACTTGTACCTGCCAGGGATGTGGTTAGTTTGAAAAGTTCTGTGCAGGCTCGTCCACCTAGTTTACAAACCTTTGTAAATGATCCAATCTCTCAGTTTTTTCCCTGCAAGAAGTGCTATAGGAAGAGCAGATCAAAGAGCCAAGCAAGGAGAGCCCAAGTTCGGCAGTTACAAATGTCAGTGGACTGGCAGATGAGAATGAAATCACGGAGCAGACCATAAGTGTCCTTGTTATTAATTTGTCGGCTTTTCATATTATGCCTGGCCAGATGTTTCTCTTGAATAAAGGACTACCGTTCATTCCTGCTTGGAAATGGTATATGAAGTGCAAAAATGTAGGTCAGCCACCACAGTCACCAAATGTGAAGTAAAAAAAAAAAAGTAAATCAAAAGGATGATCTTCTTTATTGGTTAGCGCTTTTGCAGGATTACCTCTTTTTTTCAGATCAAAATAAAACCAGAAATACATTTAAACGTGTGTGTGTGTGTGTGTGTGTGTGTGTGTGTGTGTGTGTGTGTGTGTGTGTGTGTGTGTGTGTATATATATATATATATATATATATATATTTATGTATATATATATTTATATATATGGGACCACTTTACATAATCGAATTAGTGAAAGCTCGAATTGCATATGGTCGAGACCATAAGCTCGAGCTTTCAGTAAATCGAATGTGTAAAGTGTTAAAAAATAACACTTTACTTACCTTAAAACATTACTTGAACACAGAGGTGTAAGGGTCCTTGTACGCTCTGTGTGCAAGTAATGTTTTCTTTTTTTTTGCGATGTTGACAGGAAACGTGAAATCTCCAGATGTGAGAGTGTTCAATCTCGCCGTTTGTTCTTACACATGGGTTCGGAGCCGATCCTCGGCTCCGTGTCGGCCGCTTGCAAGCTCTGCATCGAGAAGAAGCTCGAGATCACCTAATACCCACAATCCCTCTCTGCCTTTACCTCAGATCTAGTTTGCCGCTGCAGCGTTCGCATCACTGGGTCGAGCTTGAGCACCTAAGATAAGATTAAGAATTTATTCTTATATTTTTCTTGGTACTTTTATTATATAAAGTTGGTTAGTTATATATTGTGTGTGTGGTAAGGTTAAGGGATAACTCGGTTCCGTTAAGTTTGTTAAAACTTAGAGTTCTTCTCGGGGCCTACCACCCCTTACTTGGATTTGACTACCGGATTGACTACCTTACTGGATTCGACAATTACACCGGACTTGACTATTTTTACTGGATTTGACCTTTCTTTTTTATTAGTGACATGTCTGAAAAGGCTAAATCGGGGTTTAAGCGTTGCCAGTGTGGGCAAAAAATGTCAGTAATTGACAATCATAGTTCCTGCGTCTACTGTCTTGGCCCTCTCCATCTGCAAGAAGACTGCTCTATTTGTCATTCTTTCAGTGGGAGGGTCATGACGGATAGGCGCAGGAAACTAATGGATAGAGGTTTGTTAAAACCTTCCTTTCAAGAGGCTCTGGATGCTTCTGACCAGGCATCCAAATCCTCGAAGGAATCGAAGACGTCGGAGCCCAAGTCATCGGCTCCGAGCTCTTCAGCTAAAGTTAGATCACCGGTTCCACAGACTTCGGGGCCGAGTGTTCAACTGTTGTCAGTTTCCGAGCCTCGAGTCTTGGAACCGGTGATGGAGCTCCCTCCCCCGACACTGTTGAGGTCGGCTCCGTCTTCGATTCCTTCGACCCGTTCTTCCAGGCCCCTCTCCGACACCAATGTTGACCGTGTGGTGCAGAAATTACTGGAGAATACAGCCTTATCCAAGCTTATCTCTGTTTCCACCCAATTGGTGTCGAAACTTGAAGGCCTTCCATTATCTCCATCCCTTCCTCCTCCGAGACCTGTCCAGTCTTTGGAGCCGGAAGAGGTTGATCTACTGATTGTGGAGCCCTCGGTGCCAAAACCGTCCTTTTCTCGGTCGGCTCCGTTCACCTCGACTCCGTCGGATCTGGTACCGGAGTCTCGGAGCCGAAGATCCATCCTTGGTTCCGGGGCCGAGAGTCGAACCGATGTTTCAGTTCCGACTCTCCCTCTCGGGGCCTCGGCTCGGATCGACTCGGCTCCGTCCTCGGGGTCGATGCCTTCGGTGCCTGTTTCGGGGATTCTTCCCATTTCTTCGGAACCGGGAGATACCTCGACTCGGGACCCGGGGGCCTTCGATCTTATGAGGAAGGTGTTGTCTACCCAGACAACCACATCAGTAGAAGCAGCCTCTCCTCCCCATAAAGGACCGTTATCTTCCTCTGCACCAACGGCCACATCCAAGCGTCGAGCACCGGTGTCTCAGCCACCCCTGGAGGGTGCCCCCTCTTCCTCGGAGGCTTCTTCGGATGCTCCCCCCGAAGAAGTCCCTAGGAAAAGATTGTGTAAGAGGAGACACTTAGATTCTCCACAAGAATCTCTGACATCCGATACTGACTTGGATGAGTCAGAAGGGTCCCCAAAGTCACCTTCGGAAGATGTCTCTTTTTCTGACATCTTGGAGATTCTAAAGCAGAGAGGTGATTGGCAGTCCCTTCCCCCTTCTGAGGATGAGTCAGTCTTGCTGAAGGCATTCAGTGCTCGCCCTTCCTCCTCCTGGGTCACTCCGCCCTTCGATGAGTTAATGGAGCTGATTGCTCGAAGGGCGTGGGAGACACCTGACACGGTGGAACCAGTCCCTAGGAAGCCTAATAAGTACATCACTGCACCCCAAGACAAGGCTTACCTCACAAAGGGAGTTCCAGTGGACGTCATGGTGGTGGCAGCGGCCACGAAAAAGTAGATGTCGGAATCTTCCTCATCTGTCCATCCGCCTAACAAAGATTCCAGGACTATGGACAGATACGGGAAGCGCATTTTTAGTTCAGCGGCTTTTTCTATACGATCCCTGAACTATCTGACCCATTTTACACGTCTACAGAGGGATCTAATCAAAGAGCTGGGAGATACCCTCCAGGGTACTACAGATGCTGCTGTTTCAGAGAAAGTTACAGCACATCTTAATACCCTTACATCCATTGTTAACTCATCCATGAGGCTGATATACGCAGCCAAAGGATCGAGTAGGGCAGCAGCTTCAGCGATTGCTCTTCGCAGACAATCCTGGATGCGCTTATGTTCATTTGCGGAAGCCTTCAAGTCTTCCTTTACTAACGCCCCATTTGATGGTGCCACTCTCTTTGGCCCCAAAGTAAAGGAGACCCTTACCCGGTGTGAACAGGAGGGGAAGACTCTGTCTGCTGTCGGAGTCCGTTTTTCCACCCCATCCAGACCGTACCCCAAAGGGCAACGCGGTGGAAAAATGTGGTTTCGAAAACCCCAAGGATCTTTCCGAGGCACACAGGGTGATGCCCCCTCTAGAGGCAGAGGAGGGGGCAGAGGTGGAAGATGCCGCCCCGGCGGCAGAGGGGGTCCGCAAAATCAGGGTGACAGGGATACACCCCCTGGAAAACCCTTCCAGCACTCCTGAGAGGAGGCCCGACTGTCCTGCTCTGGAGGCAGTCGGGGGTCGCTTAGCTTTATACCCTCAGGCCTGGCAGAATCTTACTACCGACAACTGGGTAAAAAGCGTGGTTACCAGAGGTTACAAAATACCCTTTCAGTCCACTCCCATTCCAAAGAAAAGACTCCCAGATGTGCCGCCCCATCTGCGAGACCCAGCAGCTATAGAAATTTCAAAGCTGCTAGAAAAAGAGTCATCCAACCAGTCCCAGCAGACCAAATAGGATTCGGAACTTACTCAAGGTTCTTTTTAGTTCCAAAGAAGACAGGGGACTGGAGGCCGATTCTGGACCTAAGCAACCTCAACACCTTTGTCAAGAAAGAAAAGTTCCGAATGGTCACGCTTCAATCGATCCTTCCATTCTTACAGAAGGACGACTGGATATGCTCAATAGATCTGAAGGACGCATACTACCACATCAAAATGGCCAGGGCGTCCAGGGATCATTTGCGCTTCCGGCTGGGAGCCAGTCACTTTCAGTTTCGAGCCCTGCCCTTTGGTCTGACCTCAGCCCCCAGGGTTTTCACCAAATGCATGGCAGTGGTAGCGTCTCATCTGAGACGCCTAGGATTCCAGGTGTTTCCGTATCTGGACGACTGGCTCCTTTCTGCCACCACCCGGCGTCAACTGATACAGGCCAGGGACTACACTCTACAACTTTGTGTTCACCTCGGAATTTCCATAAATTTTGAAAAATCTTTACTACAGCCATCACAGCATATCTTATTCATAGGAGCGGAATTAGATACGCATCATTTAATTCTAAGGCTCCCTCCAGAAAGGATAGTCTCACTACAAAGCCACATTTCTCTTCTTCTATCGTCCAAAAAATCCCCAGCAAAACTGGTGCTGAAGGTCTTGGGTCTCATGGCAGCTTCCCTCATTGCGATACCATTGGGAAGACTGCACATGAGAATTCTACAATGGCTACTGTTTGCACAATGGTCGTTCCAACAGTTACCTCTGACACACGAAATTCTGATTACAAACACATGCAAATCACACCTAGCCTGGTGGCTTCAGACTTGCAACCTTTCCAGCGGAAGACCATTTGTGCTACCCACGCCGACAGCGACAATAACCACGGACGCTTCCCTGATAGGGTGGGGGGGCCATCTTTCAGGGACAGACAGTCCAAGGCGAATGGACCAATTTGGAGTACAATCTGCACATCAATGTTCTAGGGTTGAGGGCAGTGTTTCTAGCGTTGCAACACTTTGCTCCCCTTCTTCCCCTAGGGACTATTGTAGTTCAGACAGACAACATGTCTGTAGTCTGGTACATAAACAAGCAAGGGGGAACCAGGTCTTATCAGCTATGCAGAGAGGCCATGAGAATTTGGCAATGGGCGGAGTCCACGGGTCGCTTTCTGATCGCAACGCACATCCCGGGGTCATCCAACGTCATAGCCGACAGGCTGAGCAGAGCAATTCTGTTGCCTCACGAGTGGTCCCTCAAACAGTCAATTGCGGAGATGATTTTTTGCAAGTGGGGCCAGCCTTCCTGCGATCTTTTTGCGTCTCCAATGAACGCCAAATGCAGGAGCTACTTTGCCCTATTACCCCCTCCAGGGGAAGTCCCCAGGGACGCGCTTGTGCACGATTGCCCCCCGGGTCTCCTGTACGCTTTTCCTCCTTTTCCCCTGATTGCAAAGTTTTTGCAGAAAGCCAACAACCTTCAGAGGACGATAATCCTCATTGCCCCATTCTGGCCTCGTCAAATTTGGTTCCCCTTTCTATTGCAACACCGCATTCGGGGACCTTGGATCCTGGACCCAGAGCCAGATCTACTGACTCACTCGTCAGGAGTTCCTCACCCATCTCTCGAATCACTCCATCTAGCAGCTTGGCTGCTCCGCTTCCCTTTTTAGCCAGGTCTGATTCTCTTACACCAGCAGTTCAGAGTATATTAGTGGCTTCTCATAAAGTTTCCACTACAAAGACCTATACCAGTAAATGGAAGCGTTTCGTCTTCTGGGCGAATTCACATCATTTGGACCCTGTTATAGCTCCGTTAAACAAGATCTTGGAGTTTTTAACAGAATTGTTCCATGAAGGAGCTTCTCCTGCCACTTTGAGTGCAATTGGCTGCCATTTCCAACTTTCATGTGAAAGAATGTGGAGCACCTGTTATGGCTCACAGACTTTGTAAGGCCTTTTTAAAAGGATCTTTTCATATTAGACCACCAGTTAGAACTCCTACATCACCTTGGAATCTGAACCTTTTACTATCTAAATTGATGTTGCCCCCTTATGAGCCAGCCTCCGTTTGCCCATTGAAGTTTTTGTCGTGGAAGACTCTCTTCTTGGTAGCCATTACATCCGCTAGGCGAGTGTCTGAGCTTCAGGCTCTTTCTATTAAACACCCTTATTTGATCTTCCATTCTGATATCTCTTCGCACTAATCCATCCTTTCTTCCAAAAGTTTGCTCTACCAGTAACATTAATCAGTCCATTGAATTACCCACCTTTTTCAAAAATCACACTAATAAGTTAGAGTATATGTTACACAAATTGGATGTCCATAGACAACTCAGGTTTTATTTGGATAGAACAAAGGATCACAGGAAATCTGACCAACTCTTTGTAGCCTTTGCTGACAGCAGGAAAGGTGTAGCAGTTACTAAACGAACTCTTTCCAAATGGCTAACTGATTGTATCATATACGTTTGAGTCCTCAAATCAAACCTTATCTGTCAAACCTAAAGGACATTCTACAAGATCAGTGTCTACATCCTTGGCTCATGCAGCTCGCCTACCATTAGACACGATTTGTGCAGCTGCTACCTGGGCTAAATCGCATACATTCATCTCTCATTACAAAGTGGACAGGGTTTCTAGGGATAGGGCAACCTTTGGTTCCACTGTGCTCAAGAACGTTCTCCCGTGAGTTCCTCAGGAACATGGAGCTAGGGACGCTACCCATGTGTAAGAACAAACAGCGAGATTGAACACTCTCACATAAAGAAGTTATGTCCTTACCATAACGTTCCATGTGGAGTGTTCATCTCGCCTTTGTTCTTACATTCCCACCCTCCCACCCTCAGGAAGAACGTTCAATTTGATGCCTGGTCTGGAGTATTCTCCTTCTGCATTTGCAGTGGTTGTGTTTGTATAATGCACATGTGTATGTATATATATATATATATATATATGTATGTATATATATATATATATATATATATATGTATGTATATAGATGATTATGTACATTTTGGCATGAGTGTGCTCTCTCTGGCTGCTGGTTTGCTTGCAAACTAGATCTGAGGTAAAGGCAGAGAGGGATTGTGGGTATTAGGTGATCTCGAGCTTCTTCTCGATGCAGAGCTTGCAAGCGGCCGACACGGAGCCGAGGATCGGCTCCGAACCCATGTGTAAGAACAAAGGCGAGATGAACACTCCACATGGAACGTTATGGTAAGGACATAACTTCTTTTTTTGCGCTTCCACATACAGCGTGAAATGGTAGATTTCCCTTTTCCCCACTGTAGCGCAATCTTGGAGTTGGTATATTTAAGTAGGAGGGGTGTGGGGTTGCAGGGGGGGGGGGAGCCCCCCTGCAAAAGTGATGTATGACTGTTTTTTTTTTACATTTAATTTTAAGAGTTCGAGTTTCCAAAAATCGCTCTTATGGTCTCGACCGTATGAAGTTCGGGTTTTTGGGAATTCGAGCTTCTAAAGTAAATAGATATATGTATGGATATGTGTGTGTGTGTGTGTTTGTGTGTGTGTGTGTATGTATGTATGTATGTATGTATATGTATATATATATATATATATATATATATATATATATATATATATATATATATATATCTATGGTAAAAGTTAGCCACGCAAGACAGGAAACAGTAAAAATAGCCAATAAAATAAAACCTACCAATCTAAACTACCACCTCCCCTTCAAGACAGGTTTAAGGGGTGAACCACTGTTCAGTCCAGGTAATCTATGTGCCTGGAGGGAAATAATCCACTTAAGTTCCATCTTTTCAGTGTGATTTAGTCACCATCCTTTATGCTAAGTGAAGTCAGTTGCAAAACCCTGAAGCTAAAACTATTGTCTAGGGGTAGAGGAAGCATGACTAGCTAAAGCTTTAGTTGAAACACGGTTACATATGTTGTCAATATGTTCAAGGATGTGTTCCCTAAATTGGTGTGGTCTTACCCACATAAAAAGAACAGGAACGGAATGTGGCCAAATAAAGTAAATACCTGCTCGTGCAGGTACCAAAAATCTAGGTGAAAAAATCCACCCTGATACAGGATGGACAAACATCAAGTCAGAAGCAGTGTAGGAACAAGCCCAACAACTATTGCATGGAAAAGTACCCCTCCTGCTGGATGCAATGGGTGTGATCTGGGGAGACCCATAGAAAAGCATCCTTTTAAAAGATAAATTATTCCTAAAAGAAAAAATGGTTGCTTACCTATAAAAGCACTAATCCTGTCATTGGCCAACAGAACAGCCCAGATGTTCTTCGTGTTTCACTGTTGCAGTCATCACATTTGGGTTATCTGCCTGCAGGTAGCCCTCAGCCGGCCTGAATACTAGAGTCTTCAGAGTTCTGCGTCGGATGCTGTCTCTTCTTCCATGATGTCAAGTCGTCAGGGGTATAAAACATGCAGCCGATGCCATTACATCAGTCTTTCTTGCCGTGCGGTGCCCGAAGCTGCAGCAGTTATCAAGTGCCGGTCGGCCGACTCCTGAAATTTTCGATGTGAAGTTGTTCAATCCTTGCCATTCATTCTTCACTGATGGGTTTAGAGCCGATCCTCTGCTCTGACACGGCCGTTTAACAAAGCTCAAAGATCATCAGTAGTTCGAGACCAAGCCCCTTATTCCATGATGCATTGCTGGAATTACCTCAGATCTAGTTTGCCACAGCACTGATTTCTTGGTTTTCAGCTCTGCTCGAGACTTTTTCAACGAATTAGGAAGTTTTTCTTACAAATTTTTCATATATTTCAAATCTACTCTATTGCTTAGTGTTTCCCTTATCCAGAATAGTACTATCTTTTTGGGCCTCGTTAGTTTTAGTGGCCTTTCTTTGCTAGTGTGGGCTTCGGCCTTTAGTAGTGTAGTTTTAGTGCAATTTTGTAGTTAGGTATTTTTGACTAATGTACAGTTAGTTCTTGTGTGTTTCTATGTATATATTTAGATTTATGTATGTACAGTGTGGCCTTTTGGGCATTAATATTGTGTGTGTGTTTTCTTAGTTGCTTTCTTGTTAAAGGTGATAGAATTTTGTTTCTTATGTCGGAAGATAAAGACAGACATCCTAAGTCTGGTTTCAAAAAATGTCCTGACTGTGGACAAAAGATGTCCGTCACTGATGGACACGTTCAATGTGTTTATTGTCTGGGTGAGGTACACCTTCAGGAGCCCTGCAGTGTCTGCCACTCCTTTTCCACTAGAGTGCTTGCTGAGAGGAAGAGAAAGCTCATGGATTGGGGTCTTCTTAAGCACACCTTTGTGTAAGCTTTGACCAGGATGGAGCCAGTAAGTCATCGAAGTCCTCCAAATCCTCTTCAGACTTAAGTCAAAGAAGTCTAAGAAAGTGGAACTTGCTGTTACTTCGGCTCCACAGCTTTTGGAGCAGACAGTCTTTTTTTCCTTTCAGACCCAGGACACTGCCTTGGAACTGGTCTCCGAATCTCCTTCTCCATTACTCCAGTCGGCACCATCGGTGCATTCCTCCTGGTCCTCTTAGTCTTTCTGATTTGGACATGGACCGGCTGGTACAGAAGCTCTTAAAGGCACCAGGCCTAACTAAATTCCTCTCTGCTCTGACCGAGAAATTGACTGCTCCTCCTCAGAGTCGTAGCAGGTTTTCAGAGCCAGAAGAGACCAACCTGATGGTTGTAGAACCCTTGGAGCAGACACCTGTCCCAATGTCATCTGCTCCATCTACTCGGACATCCTCGGCACCGACTGGGGACTCAAGGAGCCGATACTCTCCAGTCGGGTCCGGGGAGGATAGTCGCACTGACCTCTCGGTGCCTCGGCGTAGGTGAGCTCTGCTCCTACCTCAGGCTCGGAGCCCACGTAATCGATGCGGGAGGGGATCACGGTTCCTTCGGGTCTGTCAACTTCTTCTCATCGGAGCCGTGAAGCCTTCGAAGCCATGAGGCGAGTACTGTCTCCTAAGACTTCCTCATCACCAGGTCTGGCATCTTCTTCCCCTAAAGTGCCTGTGTCTGCTTCTGTCAGCCACCCCAAGCGTGGAGACCCAGAGCCTCAGGTAGCCCCACTGGGCATCCCCTGCTCTTCTGAGACTTCCCCAGCGGTTCCCACTGAGGAAGTTCCCAGAAAGAGAGTGTGCAAGAGGAGGCACTTGGACTCCCCACAGGAGTCATTGACATCTGAAACTGACTTGGATGAGTTAGAGGGGTCCCCTCGACCCCCTCTAGGACATCTCCTTTGCGGAGATCCTTGAGATCCTTGGGCAGAGGGATGATTGGCAGTCCAAAAACCCTACTGAGGATGAGTCTGTTCTTCTGAAGGCTTTTGGGTGTCAAACTTCCACCCCCTGGGTGTCTCCATCCTATGATGATCTTATGCAACTGGTCTCACGTAGGGCATGGGGGTCTCCGGGGTCCATGGAACCTGTCCCTCGGAGGCCGAATATGTTTATCTCTGCCCCAGCGGATAAAACCTTCTTGTCTAAGGGGAGTCCATGTTGATGCCATGGTGGTGGCGGTAGCCATCAAGAAGGAACTGTCTGAAACTTCTGCGTCTGTCCATCTTCCTAACAGAGATTCTAGGATCATGGATAGATATGGGAAATGCATGTTCAGTTCAGTGACTTTCACCCTTCAATCACTGGACTGTCTGACCATTTCACCAGACTGCACAGAGACGACCTTAAGGAGTTGGGAGATGCTCTTCAGGGTGCGATAGCTGCAGGTGTCACTGGCAAGGTTTCTGCCCAGCTTGCTACCCTTAATTCCATTGCAAACTCATCCATGCGTCTCATATATGCAGCAGATGGGTCGAGTAGGGCTGCAGGAGCAGGGGTTGCTCTTCGTAGGCATGCCTGGATTGAGACTCTGTTCTTTCGCTGAGCCCTTCAAGTCTTCATTCTTAAATACCCCGTTTGATGGCTCATCCTTGTTTGGGCCTAAGGTAAAGCAAACATTGACAGGTGTGAACAGGAGGGAAAGACTGTCTGCCGTCGGAGTCCACTTTTCTACCCCTATTCGACCTTACCCCAAAGGCCAAAAGGGAGGAAAGATGTAGTTCCGTAAAGCCCAAGGAGCTTTTCAGGACACACGTGGGGGACCTTCCTCCAGGGGCAGAGGAGGAGGTAATAATGGAAGACGCCGTCCTCACGGCAGAAGGGGTCTGCAACACCAGGGTGACAGAGATCATTTCTCTGGCCAACCCTATCAGCGCTCCTGAGAGAAGGCCGGACTGTCCTGCTTTGGAGGCGGTCAGGGGTTGCTTATCTTTGTACCCAGAAGCCTGGTTAGATATCACAAACGACAGATGGGGTACAAAGCATCATTTCCAGAGGGTATTTCATACTGTTCTCCGCTCCACCCATTCCCATCAGGAGAATCCCGGACGTTAAATCCAGGTCTGCAAGTTGCTAGAAAGAGTCCTCCAACCAGTCCCAGCAGACCAAACAGGATTCGGAACTTACTCAAGATTCTTTTTGGTTCCAGTGAAAACAGGGGACTGGAGACCCATTTTGGACTTCAGCAGACTGAACCAATTTGTAAAAAATGAGAAGTTTCGGCTGGTCACGCTTCAGTCCATACTCCCCTTTTTGGGGAAGGATAATTGGATGTGCGCGCTCTATCTCAAGGATGCGTACTACCACATAAAATGGCCAGACCATCTTCTTTTTCCGGCTGTGAGCCAGTCACTTCTAGTTTTGAGCCCTGCCCTTTGGTCTCACTGCAGCCCCCAGAGTGTTTACCAAATGTATTGCAGTGGTTACGGCTTACCTGAGGTGTCTAGGATTCCAGGTGTTTCCATACCTAGACGATTGGCTCCTTACCTCCACCACCAGGCATCAACTGATTCAGGCAACAGAATCCATTCTGACACTCTGCAATCATTTAGGCATTACGGTCAACTTTGAAAAGTCTGCCTTTTCGCCATCGCAGCATATCATCTTTATAGGGGCAGAGTTAGACACTTTAACCACCACTCTACGTCTTCCAGTCGAAAGGGTATCAATTCTTCGCCAACGCATCACATCACTGGTTTCAAAGAGCAGAGCTCCATCCGCAGAGGTCTTGAAAGTACTAGGTTTGATGGCGGCATCAATTTTAGCCATCCCATTGGCGAGGTTGCATATGCGGATTCTTCAATGGCTCCTGTTCACTCAATGGTCTTACCAGCAGTTGCCAATGAACCATATGATTCTGATTACAAACTCTTGCAAGAGGGATCTTCAGTGGTGGTTGACGTCTCTAAATGTCACAATAAGGGCGCCCCTTTGTGCTTCCACCTCCAGTAGCCACTGTGACCACGGACGCTTCCCTAATAAGGTGGGGGGAGGGCATTTTCATGGAATGACTGCCCAAGGCACATGGACCGGTCAAGAGTCACATTTGCATATCAGTGTCCTAGAGATGAGAGCGGTACTTCTGCCGTTGCAGTACTCTCACGACTCTCTCACTCTAGGGACAATTGCCATACAGACAGACAGCATGTCAGTGGTCTGGTATTTGAGCAAACAGGGCGTGACCAAGTCTTCCCCCTTTGCCGAGAAGCCCTCAGGGCAGTGAGCTGTGTCATCCCAGCGCTTTCTGTTGGCAACGCACATCCCGGGGAGATCCAATATGATAGCGGACAAGCTGGGCAGGGTAATATTGTTGTCACACGAGTGGTCCCTCAAACAGGAGTTTCTGCAAATGGGGCCAGCCTTGTTGCGATCTTTTTGCCAGCCACATCAACACCAAATGCAGAAACTACTTTGCCCTGATCCCCCCTCCGGGAGAACCTCTGAGGTATGCACTCGTACATGATTGGCCCCCGGGTCTCCTCTGTGCATTTCCCCCAATTCCGCTGATACCCCTATTTTTACAGAAAGTGAAGTCTCTGGGAAGGACTGTCATTCTTATAGCCCCTCATTGGCCTCGGCAGATTTGGTTTCCATTTCTTTACCATCATCTCTTGGAGGCTACATGGACCCTGGACCCAGTTCCAGACCTTCTGACAACACCCATCAGGGGATCTCCATCCTTCCTTGCAGTCACTGAAGTTAACTGCTTGACTGATCCAAATGTTCATCATGTTTCACTGTTGCAGTCATTACATTTGGGTAATCTGCTGGCAGATTGCCCTCAGTCGGCCTGATTAACAAAGTCTTGGGTCCTGCGTCGGTTGCTGTCCCTTCTTCCATGACGTCAGGTCATCAGGGGTATAAAACATGCAGCCGATGCCATTACATCAGTCTTTCTTGCCGCGTGGTGCCCGAAGCAGAAGCAGTTCGCAAATGCCAGTTGGCAGACTCCTGAAATTTTCGTTGTCTAGGTTCAAAACCGAAGTCTTCAACTAAAAGCTAAGTACCCCGTTGGGGAAACTTTTTCTTGCTCCTTACCGATGTCAGTAAAAGTTAATAATTGTATTACTTGTGGGAAGCAAATACTTCATAAGGATTTTCAGTTGTACTGTATTCCTTGCCTAGACCCTGACCACGACATACCTTGCTGTCAGTTTTATGCTTTATTTAATCAGTGCACTGTCCGTCGTCGGTACATTTTTGCTTCTAAATATTTTGGTTCTCTGTTTGATTATCCAGAAATGACGTTGGTTAGCCATCAAACTTCCGGAATACTGAAAAAACGCAAAGAAAAAGACTGAGGCAGGCCGTTGAGATCCAAAACTGCAGACGACTCTTCTCCTAAGCCACCAGTTCGCCGGTACTCAGTGAGGCACAGTGAGGCACTTTCGCAGCCCCTGATACCTGCTGCTTCTGATTTGCAGGCCTCTATTGAGACCCATTTGGAGTCCGGAATGCCGCGCGATGCTTCAAGTATGGAACCCGCAGATGTCTCTACCTTGGATGGGTCCGGAGCTACTGAGCAGGCACCAGCTTCTGAGGGTGTATTCAGGCCTACAGACTTGCATATTAAACAGACTCCAACTTCAGTACTAAGGCCTAAATCTCGATCTGTGTCTTAAAAACCAATGCCCAGGCCACATGTTTAGGTCCCTATACCTAAAAAACAAATGATCAAAATAGCTGAAGATTTCATTACTCTGAGGGGTAGTCATCCATCCCCCCCCCCCCCCCAGAGGGCTTGGGCTGAACTTGACTATGAATCTTCTGATCAGGTCTCTGTTTCTTCTGACTCTTCTAATAATCTGGATTTGTCCATTCCTATTTATGAGGACTCTGATGCAGAGGATTCCATTCCCTCTGCTTCTCCACCTGAGGATTTCTCTTTTGGGGTAACTTTACATACCTTAAGGGAGCATTTCCACTGGGAAAGTCAGGATTTCTCTGAATCCAAAAAGAGGCTTAGGGATTTCCTTCTTCCTCAGCATAGGCCTTTGGCTGTACCTCCTCTACTAGACATTGTTTGTGTTTTCGGAATTCAGTATGACCCCTGACTCCCTGCCTCCAGCTCCTAGCAAACCAGACAGGTACTACAGGGTTCCTGAGTCCCACAAATTCCTTTTCAAAAATCCTGTTGATCCTGAAACCATTTCTCAGGGGCCCAAGGATATTAAGGCTTCTACTGCTAAAAATCCTACCCCTTCTGCTAGAGACTCCAGGGAGCTGGATAGATGGGGTAAAAAGGTTTGTACTTCTGCAACCTTAGCAATCAGGGCTTTAAACTGTCAATTACATATGCTAAAATAGCAGCATATCATGGGACTGCTTAAACAGAAAATGATGTTGATTTCTGACTGTGCGGAAAATAAAGAATTGCAGGATTTATTGCATTCAGCTGAACAAGTTGGCAAACATACTTTGCAATGTGGTTTTGAATTTTTGAGGCCTCTTGTAGGGCTGCTGTTACTGGGTCTGTGCTTAGAAGGCATGCTTGGCTTAAGGAGCAATCTCTGCCTGATCATGTTAAAGCAAAACTTTTGGATGCTCCTTTACAAGAGGACCGCCTGTTTGGCAATAAGGCTGAAGAAGTTCTTAAAAAGATGGAAGATAAAGCTAAATCTATGCAAATTGTGAAAGATTTCTTACAGGTACAACCTCCAAGATTTAGTAGGCATTGGCTTACTAAGGACTGGTCCTTTCCAGCTCCTTCCAGAGCCCCTACAGCCAAACCCAGACATTCCAAAGTCTCCAGGCTTCAGTCCCAAGGGACTTTCAGAAGTAAGCAATGGGGTGCTTCCACTTCCAAATCTGGAAACAACAAGGCACCACCCTATGGTAAACAATCTCAATAACTTCCCTTTAAAATTTCCAAGCACTTACCTCTTAGCTGCCCTTTTGGGGGGAAAATTGGCTCTTCATTCAAGAAACTGGCAACTTATAACCCAGGACAAATGGGTTTTAAATTTAGTGTCCCAGGGATACAGATTTCATTTCACACGCTGCCAACACCATACGGGTGGCCAGACCTGCCCCCAAATTAGTGGGCAGATGCTCAGAAACAAGTACTTTCCCTCCTAAACATGGGGGTCTATTCAACTAATACCAGAAGAGGAAAAGGGACAAGGTTTCTATTCCAGACTTTTCCTGGTACCGAGAAAAGACAAGCCATGGCGTCCAATTCTGTACCTGTCTACTGTACTTTCTGGACATTCCAAAATTCAAGATGCTGACTCTTCACCAGTTACTTCCTATGCTAGGCAAGGATGCCTAGTTGGCAACTATAGATTTAAAAGAGGCTTATCTGCATATCCCAGTCAGGGAATCTTGCAGAAGAATACCTATGCTTCAAAGCAGGCTGTGCATGCATCATCAGATGTCCTTCATGGATGCATCTGCAGTCATAACAAATGGGTTGTCCTGTCGTCAGGCAGCCCTTCGGTCGGCCGGATTCCAAAGTCTGGGTCCGGCTTCGGCTGATGTCGCACTTCACCCGACGTCATCTCTGCTGGTCTTCGGGTATAAAGGCATCACCCGACGCCATTTTCCTCAGTCTTTCTTGCCGCGTGGCGCCCGAAGCAGAAGCTGTTCGCAAGTGCCGGTCGGTCAGATCCAGAGATTACTACTACCGAATACTACTTCGAAGACTTCTAAAAGCTAAGTACCCCGTTGGGGACTCTTTCTTGCCTCAGCCGATGTCAGAAAAAGTCAGTAACTGTTTAACTTGTGGGAAACAAATACCTCATAAAGATTTCCACTCTTACTGTTTGCCTTGCTTAGGCCCAGACCACGACGTAGCAGCCTGTTCGGCCTGTGCTTCCTTCAACCGACGAACGCTTAGGCGTCGGTCGGAGTTTGCTGAACAGTTTTTCGGCTCAGATTTTGCGTACATTATGCCGTTGGATCCTCCGACTACCCAAATTGTTAAAAAACGCAAAGAAAAAGACCGACACTCGCGGTCCGCGGTTTCGGCCGGAACCACGGTTAAGCAAGCCGCGAGTGTCTCGGTTTCGGCCGAAACCGAGAAAACTGGTCAATCTTCAGCCGAATCTATGACTACTACTGAGGCTCTCCTGCTACCTTATCTGAATCAGCCTCAGAAATTTTGACTACTACTGTGGTTCCTACTGATCTTTCAGACACCATCCCCTTGGATATCTCTACCCCAGCACGTGGTGCTGCTAGGCCTCCTGCAGCCATGTCTATTAAGGCCTTTGCCAGGGCTAAAGCAGCCAAATAAACTAAATCAGTGCCTGTTAAACCACCCTCACTCAGGCCCACTTCTAGTTCACAAATGCTTACTCTGGCAGAAGATTTAATTTCCTTAATTAGGGGATCCCAATCTCACCCAGACAGGGCCTCTCAGCCCCCAGAAAAGAGACCTAGAGCAGAGTCCCCCGAGCCTGTGTCCTCTGATGATTCTGCGGATGACTCAGACATTACAGACCAGCCAGAGGCTCCTTTTTCCAATTATGAAGATTCAGATGCTGAAGAATCCATTCCAGCTGCTTCTCCACCAGAGGAATTCTCCTTTGGGGAAACCTTACACGCCATGAGAGAACAATTCCAATGGCAGGGTCAAGATTTCTCAGATTCAAGAAAAAGGCTTAGGACTTTTTTGCACTTACCACAACATAGGCCCTTAGCTATACCTCCTGTTCTATCTGTTGTGGACGATGCATTTAATGATGTCTGCACTGCACCTGATTCTTTACCTCCAGCCCCTGCCAAACCAGATAGATTTTACAGGGTGCCAGACACTCATCACCACCTATACAAGGCCCCACTTGCAGACCCCGAAACTATATCCCAGGGGCCTAAGGCAGTAGCCTGGACCACAGCAAAACCCCCTATTCCCTCTGAAAGGGAATCCAGGTCCTTAGAGAGATGGGGGAAAAAAGTCTACACCTCTGCTACTCTCTCAGCTAGAGCTTTAAACTGTCAGTTTCACATGATCCAATACCAAGAGTTTATGCTTGATCAGTTAATTAAAAAGCTGTCCTCTGATGAATCTTTAGATAAGAAATATGTATTAGAAATGGTGAATAACATCCAACAGGTTAGTAACCATTCTTTAAAATGTGGCTATGATGCACTGGAGGCTTCATTTAGATCAGCCATGACTGGCACAGTGATAAGAAGGCATGCATGGTTGAAAGAACAGGTCTTGCCGGATCATGTTAAAGCTAAGCTATTGGATGCTCCTATGGATAAGGCCAGTCTATTTGGGGAACCTGCCCAGCAGGTAATGAAGAAAATGGAAGAGAAGGCAAAATCTGTATAAACAGTCAAAGATTTCCTACAGGTTCAGCCCCCAAGGTTTAGCAGGAACTGGCCTGCCAAAAATTGGTCCTTTCCTGACTCCACAAGATCCCAAAGGGGCAGGAACAGACGCTCTAGGGGCAGCAATCAATCCAGAGGAGGTGCCTACAGAGGACGACAGTGGCAAGGCAATAACCGAGGCACAGACTCAACCACTGCCACTGCAACAGGACAATCACAGTGACTTGGCTCTGACTCCGCCTACCAGGGAGCAAATAGCACCATTAGGCGGAAAGTTAGCCTTATTCTCAAAAAATTGGCACTATATTACAAAAGACAAGTGGATTTTGCAAACCATAGACCAAGGCTACCGGTTCCACTTCCACACTTTACCAGTAAAAAGAGGAATGCCAAACCTGCCCCCAAATCAAAAAATAGAAGCCCTGCACCAGACAGCAGAATTAATAAAGATGAGAGCTGTCGAAAGGGTACCAATAACAGAACAGGGCAAAGGATTCTACTCCAGACTCTTCCTAGTACCAAGAAAAGAAAAAAACTGGAGACCTATTCTCGACCTGTCCATCCTAAACACATACATCATTGTCCCAAAATTCAAAATGCTGACCCTACAGCAACTTCTTCCCATGCTGGGCAAGGAGTGTTGGCTGGTAACTCTAGATCTCAAGGAGGCATACCTGCACGTCCCCATTCGACCAAATTGCAGAAGATACCTCAGATTTCTTGCAGGATCAGAGCATTATCAATTCTCAGCATTGCCCTTTGGCTTATCTACTGCGCCCAGAGTATTCACAAAATGCCTGGCATCAGTAATCGCTCACTGCAGAATACAGGGAATCCAAATTTATCCATACCTGGACGACTGCCTGTTACAAGCGGACAACAAAAGCAAGCTGACAACAGATTTACAAAGGGTCATTTACTTGCTACAAGCCCTGGGATACACAGTCAACTTTCAAAAGTCAAGACTGATACCATCCCAAACAAGAACTTTCTTGGGCGCGGAATTGGACACAGTAAAACAGATGGCATTCCTAACTGCAGAAAAACAAAAAGAACTCCCTCTTTACTTCTTGGCATTAACAAAGCAGAACAAACTAACAGCAAGAAACGTTCTGCAGGCCTTGGGCTTCATGGCATCATGCATAATCTTGGTCCCACATGCCAGACTGCATATGAGAAAGTTACAGTGGTACCTAAAGAATTTATGGTCTCAACACAGGCACAGCTTAGAAACAGAAATACCACTAATCCCATGCTTAAAACAGGAGTTCCTATGGTGGGCTCGGGCATGCCAGTCAAGCCCAGGCTTACCCTTCCACAACTTTCGAGCAACCCAAACTATCACAACGGATGCCTCAGACCTAGGATGGGGGGCACACATGCTGGACAAATGCGTACAAGGACTGTGGACTCAGGACCAGCTGCGCCTGCACATAAACCAAAAAGAAATGCTGGCAGTAAAACTGGCAATACTAAAATTCAGACCTTTCCTCAAAGAAGGCCATTTGATGATAAGGACGGACAACACCACAGTCATGTGGTACATCAACAAACAGGGGGGCACTCACTCTTACCCCCTATGCAGAATGACTTTGGACCTTTGGAATCTGGCTCTCAGCTACAACATCCAGTTACAGGCAATATTTGTACCGGGAAAAGAGAACACCCTAGCAGACATTTTAAGCAGAACCACCTCGGATGCTCACGAATGGATGCTACACCCGGACATCTTCAAGGCCATCACAAAGAAATGGGGAATGCCACAAATAGATCTATTCGCTTCCCCACAAAATCACCAGCTCAAAAAATTCTGCACAAGGACATTCCACCCACTTGCATGGAAGGTGGACTCTCTATCCTTCAGCTGGAAAGGCCTGACAGCATATGCATTCCCACCTCTTCCCTTGATGCACAAGGTACTACTGAAAATCAGAGAGGAACGTCCAAGGATAATTCTGATAGCTCTGAACTGGCCAAGACAACACTGGTACCCATTGCTGAGGAGCATGTCTCGGGAGAGAATGTGGTCAATACCCCTGATGCCTCTGATGTTAACTCAGAACAACTACAACATCATACATCCAAACCTAAAAACCTTGCAACTGACTGCCTGGAACATCACATAGCAGTAACTAACCCAGACCTTTCACAAAGGGTTAAAGACATTATCCTTGAAGCCCGCAGACCTTCAACAAGAAGGAACTATGCAGGAAAATGGAAAAGGTTCATCATTTGGAGTACTGAAAGAGGAAAAGACGTGTCGAACATAGATATTGCTAACATTCTGGAGTACTTGGCAGAGCTTCTACATACAGGCCTGTCCTATTCCTCCATCAAGATACATGCATCAGCTATTTCAGCAGAATACAGCTTTGATCCTCCTGTCTTTTCACATCCTCTACTCAGGCAGTTTCTCAGAGGGATAAAGAATGTAAAACCTCCTAGGAAACCACCATTACCAGCATGGGACTTGAATTTTGTACTAGAAAAGTTGACACTCCCTCCGTTTGAACCAGCAGCAACAGCAGATTTACAACACCTGTCATGGAAAACTGCTTTCCTACTGGCTATTACTTCAGCAAGGAGGGTTTCGGAACTACAGGCCTTAATGGCAGTGCAACCCTTCCTAATCTTCCATCAAGATAGGGTGTCCATGAGAACTAATCCTACATTTATGCCTAAGGTGGTATCCAGAGTGTCTTTAAACCAGGCAATCCACCTACCTACCTTCTTTCCCAATCCACAAAACAGAGGTGAAAGAATAATGCATACCTTGGATGTACACAGACAGTTACGCTACTACCTGGACAGAACCAAAGGTAACAGAAAAACCGACCAGCTCTTTGTAGCCTATGCAACAGGAAGGGAAGGAAAAGCAATTTCCAAACAGACAATCTCCAAATGGATAGGAAATTGCATAAGATTCTGTTACTCCTACCATGGAAAACCAATTCCACAGAACATAAGACCTCATTCTACAAGGGCTACAGCCACTACCACAGCTTTCTTAAGAGGAGTGGCAACCAAGGACATTATTGAGGCGGCTACTTGGACCTCCGTGCATATATTTGCCAAGCATTACAATCTACCTCTATATTCCAGATCCCGAGCAGGGTTTGCCACTGCTGTACTGCAAGGGATCCTGACTACACCATAACTATTATTCCTCCTCCCCTAGTTTAGCTATGGTATTCTACCCATTTGTTATGACTGCAGATGCATCCATGAAGGACATAGTACAGTTTTGTACCTACCATAAATGTAGATGTCCGAACTGGATAGCATCTGCAGTCAGGATTACCCTCCCTCCTTCCCCTCTGCGGTACTCCTAGGGTATTTACCCTCCTAATAGCTAGCTGGGGGGGGAGTCTCTTATGGTGTATTTGTTTGTATGTATGTACATACATGTTTATTTTTTGTGTTTGCCTTCTACTATTTTGGAAACATTGGCATTTATCCAAAATTTAGCTTTCCAAGAGGGCAATTGGCATCTGGGGCAAGAAACACTGAGGAAAATGGCGTCGGCTGATGCCTTTATACCCGAAGACCAGCAGAGATGACGTCGGGTGAAGTGCGACATCACCCGAAGCCGGACCCAGACTTTGGAATCCGGCCGACCGAAGGGCTGCCTGACGACAGGACAACCCATTTGTTATGACTGCAGATGCTATCCAGTTCGGACATCTACATTTATGGTAGGTACAAAACTGTACTATGTTAAGTTGTCAATCTCGCCTTCATTCTTGCTTGATGGGTTCGGAGCCGATCCTCGGCTCCGACTCGGCACTTGCTTTAGCTCGAGAACTCCTTTTACCAGCTCGAGGCAGCCCCATATCCCATGATGCAAGGCAGTAAATACCCAGATCTCGTTTGCCGCTTCGCTTGGGAGGTCTTCTCTTTACCAGCTCCTGGTAAGTAGTTCACATTTGTGATATTTCAAGCCCCTTTTACTTTAAAACTAATTTTTTGATAGTTTAAATTTATTACTACCCTATTTCTGACAGAAATCCCTGTCTCTCTTAATTTTTTATTAGTCAATTTTCCCTATCCCATCCCCCCCCCTGTTAGGGTGTGTGTGTTGGTGTTTTTTATAAAATACCTCTTGGTATTTGGTTTAATTTAATTTTGACTGTGTGTCTGTGTGTGTTGTGTTTAGGCACCATGTCTAAGGAGAGGGTTTCAGGTTTTAAGAAGTGTGACTCGTGCTGTCAGAAGATGTCTCTGACAGACGGTCACACTTCTTGCCTGTATTGCTTGGGCCCTCTTCACCTGCAGGACTCCTGTGCTATTTGTCACTCCTTCAGCCAGAGAGTCCTGCAGGAGAGACGTAACAAATTGATTCTCAGGGGTCTTCTTAAGCCGGAGGGCTCTCCGCTAAGTCGGCTCCACAAAATCAACTAAAACTGCCAAGGCCCAGGCTTCTGTTTCTAAGCCTGCGGCCTCGGCTCCGACTCGATTGAGTCGAGATCGGCTCCGCTGGAGCCGATTCTGATCCACAAAGCTTTCGCCGATGGCTATCGGTGCCGAATCTGTTTTGTCCACTTCGATGTCGGCTCCGATCGGCTCCGACACCCATGTGGCACAGACATCGGTGTCGGCTCCGATCGGCTCCGACACCGTAACTTTGGTGGCTGTATCGGCTCCGGCTGGAGCCGATACATCGAGACGTTCTGTCGGCTCCGAGAAGTCGGTGCCGACATGATCAGTAGTATCGGCTCCGATGGCCCATTCCAGGAAGAGGTCGAGGTCTCCTTCCTTGGAGCCGATACTTTCGCCGCCTCTTCTATCGGAACGGAGCCATCGGAGCCGATCATCAAGGTCATCCAGGTTGTCAGATCATGACCTAGAGAGAGTGGTCAGTAGATTACTCAAGTCACAGGTACTGGCCCAAATGCCACACAGTCCGTCTCAGCAGACGACTGTTGATCCACACCCCGTTATAGTTCCTCCTTCAACTCTACCCCAGAGCTTGGAGTTGGAGTCTTCGGGCATGGTTACTGCTACGGCTGGAGGCGGATACCCCTTCTGTTCCTTCAGCCCCTACTCTTATCTCCTCTTCCTTAGAGGGATTCGTGGTCGGGCTTCCATGGTCTCCTCCGAGGGGTGAGTGGCATCCGACCCTTGTCCGAGCCCGCTCTTCCCCTTGGAGCCTCGGCCTTGGTGAGCTCGGCTCCGACATCTGCCTCGGAGACTTCCTTTTCGGTGGTTCCTGGAGTTCCTAGCTCTTGGAGCGGGTTCTCTCGGACCTGCCTGGGAGGGGAGCATTCGAGGTGATGAAGAGTGTACTGGCCACTGGTATCAGTCAGCAGTCTGTTCCCGTAGCTCCTCCCTCTATGGTACCTGTTGACATCTCTGCCACTTCTCTTGCTACAGGACCCAGAGATCCTCCGCCTCAGGTTTCCCCATTGGGAATTTCCCCTCTTCCGAGGATTCTCCTGATGTTTGGAGATCCTCCTAGGAAGAGGACTTGTAAGAGGAAGCATGTAGACTCCCGAGTCTGTCACGGATACTGACTTTGATGAGTCAGAGGGATCCCTAGATCCCCTCTGAGGATGTCTCCTTTTCAGACATCCTAGAACTTCTCAAACAGAGGAAACTGGCCCACCAACAATCCCTCTGAGGATGAGTCAGTATACCTAGAGGCGTTTGGATCTCGGCCCTCCACCTCCTGGGTGTCTCCGCCTTCGACCCCTTATGCAGGTTATTGCACGAAGGCGTGGACAGCTCCTGACTCTGTAGAGCCAGTCCCTAGGAGGCCTTCTAAATTTATCACTGCCCCTAGTGACAAACAATTCCTAACCAAGGGTGTCCCCGCTGATGCCATGGTGGTGGCTGCGGCCACCAAAAGGAACTTGCAGATCCTTCCGTGCCCGTCCATCCTCCTAATAAGGACTCTAGGACCATGGATAGGTACGCAAGCGGATGTTTTCCTCAGCGACCTTTGCTATCGTTGCTGAATTATCTTTGTCACTTCACCAGTCTCCAGAGAGATATCCTGAAGGAGCTGGGAGAAGTAGTTCAGGATCATACAGCTGCGGGGGCTCAACAAACGATAGCTTCGCGGCTAGGAACCCTCAATTCCATTGCTAACTCCTCCATGCGGCTAATATCTTATGCTGCGGATGGAGCGAGTAGAGCCGCAGGCACAGGTGTGGCTCTTAGACGCCAAGCCTGGATGCGGCTATGTGATTTTTGGATCCCTTTAAGGCCCTTCACAAATTCTCCCTTTGATGGGTCAGCTTTGTTTGGCCCTCAGGTGAAGGAGACCTTGACCAGGTGCGAGCAGGACGGCAAGACTCTTTCTGCTGTTGGAGTCCGTTTTCCACCCCTTCTAGGCCTTATCCCAAGGGACAGAAGGGTGGGAAGATGTGGTTCGTAAATCCCAAGGAGTCACGCCGATTCACGTGGTCAGTTTACCCCTAGAGGCAGAGGGGTAACAACAACAGACGCAGCTCTAGAGGCAGAGGGGTCCAAGAACCAGGGAAACAGGGAGCCTCTCTCTGATAAGCCCTTTCAGCATCCCTGAGGTGTTGCCCGGCTGTCCCTCCTTGGAGGCAGTCGGGAAGATTATCACTGTACCCAGAAGCCTGGCATTCCCTCACTCAAGACAGATGGGTACAGTCGATCATATCCAAGGGTTACATAATTCCTTTCGAGGAAAGTCCCTTCCCTCAAGTTCCCTTCCAGATGTACCACCCGGTCTAAGGGACATTGCAGAGTTAGAAATCGCAAAACTACTGCAAAAAGAGCCATTCAGCCAGTTACCGTAGACCATTCAGAGCCGGAATCTACTCAAGGTTCTTTTGGTCCCCAAAAGACGGAGACTGGAGACCAATATTGGATCTCAGCAGACTCAACAAGTCTGTCAGGAAGACAAGATTCGAATGGTCACTCTTCAGTCAATTCTGCCCTTCTTACAGAAGGACAACTGGATGTGCTCAATAGATCTTCAGGATGCACTATCACATCAAAATTCACAGACGCCCAGGAGGTTTCTCCGCTTCGGCTGGGGTCCAGTCATTTCCAGTTCAGAGCCCTGCCCTTTGGTCTCACTACAGCCCCCAGAGTGTTCACCAAATGCATGGCAGTGGTCACGGCTCACCTGAGACGCCAAGGATTCCAGGTATTTCCGTGATCTCGACGACTGGCTCCTTTCAGCCACCACCAGGCATCAGCTTATACAAGCCAGGGATTACACAATAGACCTTTGTTCTCATTTGGGCATCTCAGTCAACTTCGAAAAGTCATCCTTATCGCCCTGCCAGTCTATTACCTTCATAGGCGCAAACTTAAACACTGTTCGGATGTCAGCTACCCTTACAGAACAAAGAGTTTCAGACATTCAGACTCATGTCAGGATCATTCTGGCCAGCAAGAAAGTACAGGCCAGAATGGTTCTAAAGGTATTAGGTCTCATGGCTGCGGCCATTACTCTTCCCCTGGCTCGATTCTACATGCGCCTCCTTCAGTGTATGTTGTTCACACAGTGGTCATACCAGCAACTCCCAATGCGTCACCAGATTCTGGTGACACAAACATGCAAAGAACATCTTGCTTGGTGGATCACATCGTCTCAGGTTCACCAAGGCAGGTGCTTTGTACCTCCGTCCCCGATAGCCACTGTCACCACGGATGCCTCCCTGATCGGGTGGGGGGGGTCATTATCAGGGCAGGATGGTTCATGGGACGTGGCAACCGTACGAGTACCATCTGCACATAAATGTCCTGGAGATGAGAGCAGTGCTTTGAACGTTGCAAGCCCTCAACGACTTTCTTCCCGTAGGGACAATTGCAGTCCACACAGACAACATGTCTGTAGTTTGGTATATCAACAAACAGGGCGGAACCAAGTCCTACCCCTTGTGTCGAGAAGCGCTCAGACTTTGGCAATGGGCGATCTCCTCTCATCGGTTTCTGGTAGCAACGCATATCCCTGGGAAAACCAACATTATAGCGGACAGATTGAGCAGAGCTATTCTCATGCCTCACGAGTGGTCTCTCAAGCAATCCATAGCGGAAGAGATTTTTCTGGAATGGGTCGTCCATGTTGCGATCTTTTGCTACTCCCCAAAACAGCAAATGTCCAGACTTCTTCAGCCTCTTCCCTCTATCAGGCCATCCCCAGAGACGCTCTGACCCAGCATTGGCCCCAGGGACTTCTTTATGCCTTCCCTCCATTTCCTATGATCCCTCAGGTGATCCAGAAAGCTACCGTTTTGAGAGCCAAATTGATTCTCATTGCCCCTTACTGGCCTCGACAAGTTTGGTTCCCGTTCCTCCATCATCACCTTTTGGTGCAGCCGTGGCATCTGGACCCAGTGCCAGATCTACTGATTCACCAATCCGGTCAGCTGCACCGGTCAATCCCTTCTCTCAACCTCACAGCATGGTTGCTCCACTTCCTTCCTTAGCCAGGCTTCCTTTGATCTCTAACCCAGTTAGAGATACCATAGTAGCTTCACTAAAATCCTCTACCAGGAGGATTTACACTAGCAAATGGAAACGTTTCTCTTATTGGGCTAAGGCCCAAAATATTGATCCTTTTACTGCCCCTGTTCAGGCAGTTCTGGACTTCTTAGCAGAGATTTTTCATGCAGGCTCCTCTTCTTCCACAGTCAGAGTTCAGTTGGCTGCTATTTCTAATTTTCATGTCGGGATAGCAGATCATAATATTATGTCCCATGGGCTCTGCAGGGCCTTTTTGAAAGGAATTTTCCTACTAAAGCCTCCAATCAGGAATCCTCCTCCTCAGTGGGATCTAAATTTAGTGCTGACATCCTTGATTCTTCCCCTTCGAGCCAGCTGTTTCTTGTTCCCTAAAATATCTTTCTTGGAAAACGTTATTCCTAGTGGCTATTACATCTGCCAGGAGGGTGTCTGAACTTCATGCTCTTTCGGTTCGACCCCCCTATTTGATTTTTCACAAAGACAGAGTATCTTTGAGAACTAATCCATCCTTTTTACCTAAGGTCGCTAAAAACAATCTGAATCAATCCATTGATCTCCTGTATTTTTCCTAACTATTCAGATAGAGCTGAACAAAAGCTACATTATCTTGATGTCCACCGTCAGCTTAGATATTATTTGGACAGAACAAAAAAATTTAGGAAATCTGATCAACTTTTTGTTTCCTATGCGGATAATAAAAAAGGCCTTCCTGTTTCTAAAGTGACGTTGTCCAGATGGCTTTCTTCGGTCATCACTGAAATTTATACGATCAGGGGAAAACAGCTGTGCTCAAAACCTAAAGCACATTCAACTAGGAGTTTAGCTACTTCTACAGCCTTTCAAGCTAGACTGCCTTTGGACACTATTTGTGCAGCGCCCACTTGGGCCACTCCTCACACTTTTGTTTCCCATTACAAATTGGACTTGGCCTCCAGGGACAGAGCCAGTTTTGGCTCTACAGTCCTCAAGAGTTTGTTCCATTGAGCCACCCAGGATAGAGGTGCTAGGACGGTCCCATCAAGCAAGAATGAAGGCGAGATTGACAACTTAACATTAAGTTATGTTCCTACCATAACGCTCCATGTTAGTTGTCTTCTCTGCCTTCTTTCTTGACCCTCCCTCCTTCCCCTGGCCTGGACAGACCTTGTATAAGAAACTATTATGCTAAAGACCATTCAGACCTGGTCCTTTTTCCATCTGTAAGTTTCTTCTTCCTTTGGGAAGTATGTTATGCTTGGTGTTATTGCCCTTTGTCAACAAACGAGATCTGGGTATTTACTGCCTTGCATCATGGGATATGGGGCTGCCTCGAGCTGGTAAAAGGAGTTCTCGAGCTAAAGCAAGTGCCGTGTCGGGGCCGAGGATCGGCTCCGAACCCATCAAGCAAGAAAGAAGGCGAGAGAAGACAACTAACATGGAACGTTATGGTAGGAACATAACTTCTTATTCTCTGCACTGCCCTTTGGCTTGTCTACTGCGCCTAGGGTATTCACAAAGTGCCTTGCTCCAGTAATTGCATTTTGCAGGCAAAGAAATATTCAAATATATCCATACCTGGACAATCGTCTAATTCAGGCAGGAAACCAGGCCATTCTTCAAAAACAACTGGCATTTGTAAAAAGAGTTCTAACCTGTCTAGGGTACACCATAAACAAAAAGAAAGCTCAACTGGTACCCTCTCAAAAAAATTACATTCCTGGGTGCAAGCTTGAATACAACTGCCCAGATGGCTTTCCTTATGCCAGAAAAGCAAATTCATTTGGAGACTTACTTCATACAGGTGGCAACAAAAACTCATATCTGCAAGACAAATACTCAAGCATTGGGGTTCATGTCCTCCTACATTCTTCTAATTCGATATGCAAGACTGCATATGAGGAAACTTCAGTGGTGCTTAAGTTTATGGAGTCAGCATTGTCACAGCCTGGAAACAGTGATTCCTATGATACCATGCCTGCGCCTAGAGTTCCTATGGTGGGCAAGGCCTGCCACCAAAACAAAGGACTGCCATTCACACCATCCCCTGCTGCCCAAACCCTAACTACAGACGCATCAGACTATGCATTGGGGGCTCCTCTGGCAGCAAAGTCCATTCAGGGCAAATGGAGCCCAAATCAAATGCACCTTGATAACAGTCAAAAAGAAATGCTAGCTGTACAGAATGCACTGACAGCCTTCAAGGACTACCTTCATCCATGACGATTACTGATAAAGACTGACAACACCACAGTTATGTGGTACATAAGCAGGGGGGTACACATTCCTACCCCCTCTGCAGACTAGCCATGGCATTGTGGAACACGGCCTTGAGCTACCAAGTGCAACTGCAAGCTCAATTCCTGCCAGGAAAGCTGAATGTTCTGGCAGACTACCTAAGCAGAAATCCCATGGACCCTCATGAATGGAAACTGGAACCACAGATTTTCAACATGTTGACACGCAAATGGGGGAGCCCAGACAGATCTTTTTGCCTCACCCCAGAACTACCAGTTGGTCAAATTTTGCACAAGAACTCATCACAAAAAAGTCTGGAAAGTGGATGCTCTGTCCTTCAGCTGGAAAAACATATCAGTCTATGCCTTTCCCCCTCTCCCCTGCTATCCAAAGTTCTTCTAAAAGTCAAACAGGACAAACCAAAAATTATTTTGATTGCTCCAGACCAGCCTCGCCAACACTGGTACCCACTCTTGCGCAGTGTGTCGCACATTCCACCATGGCATCTGCCTCAACCTTGCTTACTCTCTCAGCAGGAGAACCAAATTCTGCACCCTCAGCTCCAAACATCGAAACTTGCAGCTTGGCTAATCACTTAAATTCCCCCCCTTAGCATCCTTCAGCAAACCTGTGATGGATGTCATTTTGGAGGCGAGAAGACCTAGTACAAGAAAATCTTATGCTGACAAATGGAAAAGATTCTGTGCTTGGAATCAATCTGAAGGGATGAGCACAGCAGTGCCCAATTTACCTCGGATTTTGCAATACTTAACTGAGATGTTTCACAAGGGCCTGTCTTTTTCTTCCATAAAAATCCATGCCTCAACCATTTCTGCTTATTACAACACAGAACCCCCCCCCCTCTTCTCTCATCCTTTTCTAAAGCAGTACCTCCAGAGGGGCCAAAAACTTGAGACCACCCAGGAGAGCTCCAACCCCTGCCTGGGACATTAACTTTGTATTGGAAAAAGTCACTCTACCTCCTTTCGAGCCAGCTGCTACTGCAGACTTAAAATTTATTTTCTGGAAAAAAGCCTTCCTTTTAGCAATCATTTCAGTTAGAAGGATATCTGAAGTACAGGCCCTTATGGCAGTGGAGCCTTTCATCATCTTTCATGCGGACAGGGTGTCACTCAGGACCAATCCATCATTCATGCCCAAGGTGGTATCTAGTGTGGCTCTTAATCAGTCCATTCATTTGCCAACTTTCTTTCCCAATCCACATAACAAAGGGGAACGGATTCTGCATTCCTTGGATGTACACAGACAACTTAGATTCTACTTGGACAGGACTACATCTCGAAGAAAATCTGAACAACTGCTGGTAGCATTTGCTGCAGGGGCAGAAGGGAAGGCTATTTCAAAGCAAACCATTTCTAAATAGATAAGCCATTGTATTTATTTCTGTTATAAGCACCATGGAAAGCCTATCCCCCAGGGGATCAGATCTCATTCCACCAGGGCTGCATCTACTTCAGCAGCCTTTCTTAGATGTGTTCCTACCAGTGATATTCTAGAAGCTGCTACCTGGAGTTCAGTTCATACTTTCACCAAGCATTATCACTTACCTATTTTCTCTAAATCCAGAGCTGGCTTTGCCACTGCTGTCTTGCAGGGCCTTATAGCTGGTCCTAATGCTGTATAAATCCATACTCCCAGCCATAGCTTTGGGATTCTACCCAAATATAATGACTGCAATAGTAAAACATGAACATCGTACAATTGTGTACACTTACCATAATTGTAGATGTTCAAGTGTATTCACTGTTGCAGTCCTGCTTACCCTCCCTCCAGCCTTGTTTTTCTATTACTATACCTCTACTTTCTTTTACTATGCTTAAAAGCCTTTTTGGTGTATTTGCTTTTGTTTGGAGGTATATTTTTGTGTGTTTAATTTTATATAAATATTTTTCTCCCCATTTGGGGGGCACCTGACATCTGGGGCAAGCAAAACTGATGTAATGGCGTTGACTGCATGTTTACTACCCCTGACTACCTGATGTCATGGAAGAAGGGACAGCAACCGACGCAGGACCCAAGACTTTGTTAATCAGGCCGACTGACAGCAACCTGCCAGCAGATCACCCAAATGTAATGATTGCAACAGTGAATACACAACATCTATATTTATGGTAAGTGTACACAACTGTACTTTCCCCGTATAGCCAGGCTTCATAATCTTTCAGATGACACAAGTTAAATTTTGTTGGCTTCCCACAAACCTTCCACCAGAAAATAGTATCGGAGTAAGTGGAAAAGATTTTCCATTTGGGCTTCTAACAAAAACCTTGATCCTTACCAAGCTCCATTGTCATCCATTCTAGAATTCCTGACCGAGATTTTTCACGAAGGAGCTGCAGCTGCTACCATTAGGGTCCAGTTAGCAGCTATATCTAATTTCCATCTAGGTATTGATGGACTGAATATTATGCAACACCAGTTATCCAAGGCCTTCCTCAAAGGTACTTTTCACATGAGACCACCAGTGAACACTCTATTCTCCCTGGAGCTTGAATTTCATGCTTTCCCATATTCTTTCTCCCTTCGAACTAGCATCTTCTTGTGAGCTCAAGTTTCTGTCATGGAAAACTATTTTTCTAGTGGGCATTACTTCTGACTGCGGAGTGTCAGAGCTTCAGGCATTATCTATCAAGCCTCCATATATGATTTTTCTTCCTGACAGAGTATCCCTTAGGACTAACCCTTCTTTTTTGCCGAAAGTATGTTCTGAGGCAAACATAAATCAAGTTCTTGAGTTGTACGTTTTTTCCCCAACCATACCAACAATTTAGAACACATGCCGCACAAACTTGATGTTCACAGACAGCTTGGATATTATCTGGACAGAACAAAAGACTTCAGAAAGTCAGACCAACTTTTTGTTTCATTCTCTGAAGCCAGAAAAGGTAGACCAGTGGCTAAAACAACCCTAAGTGGCTTTCAGATTGTGTCACCTACACTTACTCATCTGCTAATAGGTCTTTGTTGCAGAAAGTGAGGGCGCATTCAACCAGAGCATTCTCTACTTCTTTGGCCTTTCAAGCCAAGTTACCTCTTGACAATATCTGTGCTGCAGCCACTGGTCTAAGCCTCACACTTTTATCACTCATTACAAAGTGGGCAAAGGCCTCCAGGGACAGGGCTTCCTTTGGTTCTACGGTACTGAAAAATTTACTCCCGTGAACCACCCAGGATCTAGGGTGCTAGGGATGCTACCCGTCAGTGAAGAATGAACGGCGAGATTGAACAACTTCACATAAAGAAGTTATGTACTCACCATAACGTTCCATGTGAGTTGTTCCATCTCGCCTTCACTCTCACGTCCCTCCCTTCTTTCCCCACCTGGCTGACTGTTGACTTGGAGACTGACTTCATCCTGGTTATTCAATGTTTCTTCCTGTTTGTGGAGATTAGTCCTCTTACTAGGATATGGTACATGCAGCAAACAAGATCTGAGGTAATTCCAGCAATGCATCATGGGGAAGGGGCTTGGTGTCGAGCTACTGGTAATCTTTGAGCTTTGCTAAATGGCCGTGTCGGAGCCGAGGATCGGCTCCGAACCCATTAGGGAAGAATGAAGGCGAGATGGAACAACTCACATGGAACGTTATGGTGAGTACATAACTTCTTGACGTTAAGTTGTCTATCTCGCCTTCATTCTTGCTGGATGGGTTCGGAGCCGACCTCGGCTCCGACTCGGCCACTCTAAAAGCTCGAGAGTTGGTTCCACCGGCCCGAGGCTCCCCTTATATCCCACAATGCTAGGCGTGAGTTACCTCAGATCTCGTTTGCTGCTACAGCGATCGAGGTGTTGTTTTTCTACCGGCTCAGGTCAGTTGTTTAATCAGTCTATTTAAACTAGTTTAAATCCCCTTTCTTAACTTAGTTTTGTCATATTTCCCTTAGTTTAGTGTATTTCATCCCTTTTTCCATTATTCCCATCTTTTTCCCTCAAGAACTTATAAGTTCTTCCCTTAGGCCTTCGGGCCCTGCTATCCCTAAGTGGAGTGTTTGTGTTTTGTCAGGGATATTTTTTATACCTAAGCTAACTAACTAATTTTTATTTAGTATAATCTAGTTAACTTTCTTCATAGTGTAATCGGTGTGTGTGTGTTCTGTGTGTTGGTTACACTTTCGGTCCTTGATAATGTCCAAGGATTCAAAGGTCTCAGGCTTCAAGAAGTGTGACTCGTGCTGTCAGAAAATGTCTCTGACAGACGGTCACACTTCTTGTGTTTACTGCCTGGGACCTTTACACCTGCAGGACTCTTGTGCTGTATGCCATGGCTTCAGCCCCAGAGTCCTGCAGGAAAGAAAAAATAAACTTATTTTGAGAGGTTTACTTAAGCCTGAGGGTTCCCTTACTGTTATTTCGGGCAAACCCTCTAAGGCTTCTAGGTCCTCGGCTCCAGCTCCTGAGTCGAGGCTTAAGGCTTCGAAACCTCCTTCTACATCGGCTCCGGCTGGAGCCGATGAGTCTCAGACTGCAGCTTCTGTGGTTTCCTCGGCTCCGGCTGGAGCCGAGGTATTGGAAATTCCTGTGTCTGCTCCGACTAAACCTTCGGAGCCGACATCTAGAAAGAGGTCCAGGTCACCGTCCCTTGGCTCCGTTCATTCGGCTCCAGCATCTCCCTTGCTGTCTGAACGGAGCCATAGATCTCACTCCTCTAGGTCATCGAGGCTTTCGGACCATGACCTTCAGAGGGTAGTGAGTCGACTTCTTAAGTCCGAGGCACTGGCCCAAATGCTTCAGAGCCCGACTCATCAGTCAATGCCTGACCCTGTTCCTCATTACGTTCCTCCTTCGACTCCTTTGAGCTCGGAGCCGGGCGCTGAACCGAGACTGTGGTAGCGTCGGAGCCGATACAAATGTCTTCGGCTCCGTCGTCGGCTCCGGTTTCTTCCCTAGAAGAATCTCGGCGGACTTCCCTCGGCTCGAGGGGTGAGTGGCATCGACCCTTGTCCGACCCGCCTCCCTCTCGGTGCTTCGACGCTGGTGAGTTCGGCTCCGACATCGGCCTCGGAGCCATCACTGTCGGTGCAGAGGGAGGTTTTCAGCTTCTCGGAGTGGGGACCTCTGGCTCTGCCTGACAGGGGTGCGTTCGAGGTCATGCGGAGTGTGTTGGAACCTGGTTCAACTCCACAGTCGGCTCCGTCCGCCCCTCCCTCTTCGGTGCCTCAGGTCAAGTCTACTCACTCCCTCATCCCAGACCGCAGAGAGCCAGCTCCTCAGGAATCTCCTGTGGGGATCTCATCCTCTTCCGAGGCCTCTCCTGAATTGGCAGAAGAGCCCCCTCGGAAGAGAAAGTGTAAGAGGAAACACATAGACTCACCTGAGTCCGTCACCTCTGACACAGATTTAGGGGATTCCGAGGGTTCCCCCCGTTCCCCTTCTGAAGATGTCTCCTTTGCAGACATTCTAGAAATCCTCAAACAGAGGGGAAATTGGCCAGCCCTCAGCCCTTCGGAGGATGAATCTGTGTATCTTGAGGCCGTTTGGCTCTCGCCCTTCCACCTCCTGGGTGTCTCCCCCCTTTGACCCCCTCATGCAGGTGGTAGCAAAAAAGGCATGGACGGCTCCTGATTCAGTGGACCCCACTCCCAGGAGACCCTCAAAATTTATCACGGCACCAGCAGATAAACAATTTCTGACCAAGGGAGTTTCTGTTGATGCTATGGTGGTTGCTGCTGCCACTAAGAAGGAACTAGCTGATCCTTCAGTGCCTGTCCATCCACCTAACAAGGAATCTAGGTCTATGGACAGGTACGGGAAGCGGATGTTCTCGTCAGCGACCTTTGCAATGAGTTCGCTGAACTACCTATGCCATTTTACTCGTCTTCAAAGGGACTTGATCAAAGAAGCGAGTGACATGTTGAAGGATCCTACAGCTGCGGCTTTTCAGGACAAGATGAACACTCAGCTGGCTACCCTGAACTCCATAGCTAACTCCTCCATGCGCCTCCTTTCGTATGCGGCTGATGGAGCGAGCAGGGCCGCAGGGACAGGTGTGGCCTTACGCAGACATGCCTGGATGCGGCTATGCAACTTTGCGGACCCCTTTAAGACGTCGTTCACTAATTCCCCGTTTGATGGATCATCTCTTTTTGGTCCTCAAGTGAAAGAAACCTTGACTAGGTGCGAGACAGATGGCAAGACTCTTTCTGCCGTCGGAGTCCGTTTTTCTACTCCTTCTAGGCCTTACCCCAAAGGCCAGAAGAGTGGGAAAATGTGGTTCCGCAAACAATCTCAAGGGACTTCGCCTGACGCACAGAGTCGGTTCCCCGCCAGAGGCAGAGGGGGGAGCAACAATGGTAGACGTCGCCCTAGAGACAGGGGGGGTCCGCAGAACCAGGGCAATCGAGAAACTTTCTCCGATAAGCCCTTTCAGCATCCCTGAGGTGTTGCCCGACTGTCCACCTTCGGAGGCAGTCGGGGGAAGATTGTCACTGTACCCAGAAGCCTGGCTATCCCTAACTCAAGACAAGTGGGTACAGTCCATCATTTCCGAAGGCTATTCCATTTCATTCGTTCGTATCCCAAACCAGTCAAAAAAATCCCTTCCAGATGTTCCACCCACTCAAAGGGATCTTGCAGCTTTGGAAATTTCAAAGCTACTTACAAAAAGAGCAATTCAGCCAGTTCCAGCAGACCAGCAAGGATCCGGAATCTACTCCAGGTTCTTTTTAGTTCCAAAGAAAACAGGGGACTGGAGACCGATTTTGGATCTCAGTATCTTGAACAAGTCTGTCAAGAAAACAAGATTTCGGATGGTCACACTACAGTCCATCCTTCCCCTATTGGGAAGAAAAAACTGGATGTGCTCTATAGACCTTCAGGATGCGTACTATCACATAAAAATGAACATAAAAATGAACAGACGCTCCAGAAGATTCCTCCGCTTCAGGCTGGGAACCAGTCATTTTCAATTCAGAGCCCTGCCTTTTGGACTCACCACTGCCCCCCGGGTGTTTACCAAATGCATGGCAGTGGTAGCTTCTCATCTGAGACGTCGAGGATTCCAGGTGTTTCCATATTTGGACGACTGGCTCCTCACAGCTCCCACCAAGCATCTTCTTCTAATGGCCAGAGACTACACCTTTCGCATTTGTCAAAACTTAGGCATCTCAATAAATTGCGAAAAGTCTGTTTTGTCGCCTTGTCGTGCTATTACCTTCATAGGCGCTAATCTAGACACAGTCAACATGTCTGCGAGACTAACAGATCAGAGAATAACAGACTTACGCAAACTGGTCTCGCTTCTCTTCAGCAGCAACAGAGTCAAAGCCAGGTTAGTTCTGAAAGTACTAGGGATTATGGCGGCTGCCATACCTCTGCTTCCATTAGCCATATTCCACATGAGAATCCTTCAATGGATGCTCTTCACACAATGGTCATACCAACAACTTCCGATGTCTCACACCATTATGATTACGCAAACATGCAAGAATCATCTTCGGTGGTGGATATCTTCCCCTCAGCTCCTCTTGGGAAGACCCTTTGTTCCTTCCCCTCCGGTTGCTACTCTGACAACGGACGCCTCCCTGATCGGGTGGGGGGGCATTATCAGGGCAGAACTGTCCAAGGCATATGGCGACCAGACGAATGCCACTTGCACATAAATGTTCTAGAGATGAGAGCAGTGCTTTTAGCGTTGCAAGCCCTTCAAGACTCTCTTCCATTGGGAACGATAGCAATCCAGACGGACAATATGTCTGTAGTGTGGTATATCAACAAACAAGGCGGAACCAGGTCCTACCCCCTATGTCGAGAAGCACTCAGACTGTGGCAATGGGCGATTTCTTCTCAGCGTTTTCTGACAGCAACGCACATCCCCGGGAAGTCCAATCAAATCGCGGACAAGTTGAGCAGGGCTATCCTCATGCCTCACGAGTGGTCTCTGAAAGATTCTATTGCGAGAAAAATTTTTCTCAAGTGGGGTCAGCCTTGCTGCGACCTTTTTGCTACACCCCAAAACAGCAAGTGCAGAGATTATTTCACCCTATTCCCGTTACCAGGCCAGTCCAGCAGAGACGCTCTAGTCCAAGTTTGGCCGCGGGGACTTCTGTATGCATTTCCTCCCTTCCCACTAATTTCTCAAGTGATACAGAAAGCTATCGCTCAGAAGGCCTCTCTGATCCTCATTGCTCCTTACTGGCCTCGACAGGTTTGGTTCCCCTTTCTACATCAATTTCTGTTGGAGCAACCTTGGCATCTGGACCTAGTTCCAGATCTTTTGATCCATCAATCGGGTCAGTTGCATCGCTCCCTCCCCTCTCTGAACCACACTGCTTGGTTCCTCCAGTTCCTACCCTAGCCAGGCTTCCTCAAATATCTCACACTGTTCGAGATATTTTAATAGCTTCACACAAATCTTCCACTCGAAAAATTTATCTTCGTAAGTGGAAACGTTTTGCCTATTGGGCTCAAGGAAGGGACTTAGATCCTTTCACTGCTCCCATCCATATGGTTCTTGATTTTCTAGCTGAACTCTTTCATGCAGGTTCATCTCCTTCTACTCTCAAAGTTCAATTGGCAGCTGTATCTAACTTTCATGTGGGCATTTCAGAGTCTGCCATTATGTCCCACAAGCTTTGCAAAGCGTTTTTGAAGGGAGTTTTTCTACTCAGACCTCCTATAAGAAATCCTCCTCCTCCTTGGGACCTTAATTTAGTTCTCAGTTCTTTGATTCTTCCCCCTTTCGAACCTGCAGCTACCTGTTCATTAAAATTGCTATCATGGAAAACTCTTTTTCTCGTAGCTATTACTTCAGCTAGAAGAGTTTCAGAACTTCATGCACTCAGCTGTCGACCTCCTTATCTGTTGTTCCATAAAGACAGGGTATCCTTACGAACCAACCCATCCTTTTTACCTAAAGTGACCTCTGCGTCTAACCTAAATCAAAGCATTGACCTCCCTGTGTTTTTTCCAGGGTATTCTAATAGGTCTGAACAAAAATTGCATTGGCTAGATGTTCATCGTCAGTTAAGGTACTATTTGGATAGGACCAAACAATTCAGAAAAACTGACCAGCTGTTTGTCTCTTATGCAGAAGGCAGAAAGGGACTTTCTGTTTCCAAGGTATCATTATCTAGATGGCTAACATCTCTGATTTCCTTTGTTTATGAAATTCGACACCAGAAGCTGCCTAATAAACCTAAGGCCCATTCCACCAGAGCTTTGGCTACTTCTATAGCTTTCCAAGACAGACTGCCTATTGACACCATTTGTGCAGCGGCTACTTGGGCTACTCCTCATACTTTCATTTCACATTATAAGTTGGATTTAGCTTCCAGACATAGAGCTAACTTTGGTACCACTGTTCTCAAGAGTCTGTTCCGTTAGGCCACCCGGGACAAGGTGCTAGGGACGCGGTCCCATCCAGCAAGAATTAAGGCGAGATAGACAACTTAACATATAGAAGTTATGTTCTTACCATAACGTTCCATGTTAGTTGTCTTCTTCTCGCCGCCTTCTTGCGTCCCACCCTCCTTCCCCCTTGCCTGGACAGACCTAGAGGAGTTTGATTGTGACCTCTCTTTCTACCACCTCTTTACTTTAGGTATATGCTCTGCTGTGCATATTTTCCTGGATCAGGCTGTAGGTCACTCTTTCACTTCTCCCTTGTTTATAGAGGTGGACTTTCTTTCCAGTCATTCTGGTACCTTTTTTAGCTGGGCCTAGCTCACAAACGAGATCTGAGGTAACTCACGCCTAGCATTGTGGGATATAAGGGGAGCCTCGAGCCGGTGGGACCAACTCTCGAGCTTTTAGAGTGGCCGAGTCGGAGCCGAGGTCGGCTCCGAACCCATCCAGCAAGAATGAAGGCGAGAAGAAGACAACTAACATGGAACGTTATGGTAAGAACATAACTTCTATTTTTCGAGTTTCAGATCCGCAGTCTTCAACAAAGCTAAGTACCCTATTGGTGATCCTTTTTCTTGCTCTAAACCTATGTTAGTAAAAGTTAACTTGTATTACTTGTGGAAAGCAAATACCTCATAAAGATTTTCATTCGTACTGCATTCCTTGCTTAGGCCCAGACCACGATGTCCCTTGCTGTCAGTTTTGTGCCTTATTCAATCCTCTAGCTTTTCGTCGTCTGTTCATTTTCGCATCTATCTATTTTGGTACTCTGTTCAATTATCCAGAAATGGCTTCTGTAAGCCACCCAACTACCGACATTCTGAAAAAATGCAAAGATAGACAGAGTCAGGCTGCATAGCTCCAAACTGCCGAAGGTGCTTCTGTTAAGCGAGTTGCCATTTCGCCGGTACTCAGTGAGGTGCTTTCGCAGCCCCTGATACCTGCAACTTCAGATTCGCAGGCCTCTACTGAGACCTATTCAGAGTCCGGTATGCAGTGAGATGCCTTTTCGACTGTGGAACCTGCGGATGTCCCTTCCTTGGATGGGTCCGGAGCCATTGTGCAGGCACCGGCTTCTGAGGGTGTATTCAGGCCTACTGACTTGCATGTTAAACAGACGCCATCTTCTTCTTCTTCAAGGTCTAAAACTCGATCCATGCCTAGAAAACCGACCAGACCGCATGGTCAGGCCCCTATGCCTAAAAAACAAATAAGAATGGCTGAAGACCTTATTACTTTAACCAGGGGAAGCCAACCTCCCCCCCTCTAAGAGACCTAGGACTGAATTTGCTTATGATACTTCTGACCAGGATTCTGAAATTTCTGTCTCCTGTGATGACCAGGATTTACCTTTATCTACCCATGAGGATTCTGATGCAGAGGTACTCTATTTCCTCTGCTTCTCCCCCAGAGGGTTTTTCTTTTGAAACCTTGCTTACTCTTAGTGAGCGTTTTCACTGGGAAAGCCAGGATTACTCTGATTCTAAAAAGCGACTTAAGAGATTTCTTACTCCTGCCCCAACACAGGCTTCTAGCTATCCCTCCTGTGCTGGACATTGTTGACGATGCCTTTTCAGAATCTAGCTTGGCCCCTGACTCTTTACCCCCTGCTCCCAGAAAACCTGATGGATATTACAGGGTTCCTGATTCTCACAAGTTCCTGTTTAAAAATCCTACTGCCGATCCTGAGACCATTTCACAGGGACCCAAGGGCTTTAAGGCTACTATTGCCAAAAATTCTACCCCCTCTGATAGAGATTCCAGGGCCCTGTATAGATGGGGTAAGAAGGTATACACCCCTACAACCTTGGCCATCACGGCCTTAAATTGCCAGTTTCATACGTTAAAGTATCAGCAGCATATTATTGGATTGCTTAAACAGATAATGATGTTGATTCCTGATTGTGCTGAAAATAAGGATTTACAGGATTTAATGCATTCTGCTGAACAGGTTGGAAAACATACTTTACAATGTGGTTTTGATTCACTAGAGGCATCTTGCAGGGCTGCTGTCACCGGGTCTGTACTTAGAAGGCATGCTTGGCTTAAGGAGCAGTCTTTGCCAGATCATGTTAAAACTAAATTGCTGGGTGCTCCCTTAAACCAGGACTGCCTGTTTGGCGACAAAGCAGAAGAAGTTCTTAAAAAGATGGAGGAAAAAGCTAAATCTAGGCAAACTGTTAAAGATTTCTTACAAGTGCAGCCTCCTAGATTTAGTAGACATTGGCCCTCAAAAATTGGTCCTTTTCTGCGTCTTCCAGGCCTTCTCAGTTCAAACCCAGAACCAGCAGAACACCCAGGCTTCAGTCCCAGTGTACGCACATGACTAAGCAGTGGGGGGCTCCCACTTCCAAATCAGGGAGTAGTAAGACTTTAGTAAGCTGTCTCAATGACTTAACTTTAAAACTTCCAAGCATTTTTCAGCTGACTGCTCCTTTAGGGGGAAAGATTGCTCTACAAGCAAAGCACTGGGAACTCATTACCCAGGACAAATGGGTTTTAAACATAGTTTCCCAAGGATACATATTTCACTTCCACACGTTAGCAACCCAAACAGTTGGCCAGATCTACCCCCAAATCAGTGGGCAGAATCTCAAAAGCAAGTACTCTCTCTCTTAAGGTTAAAGGTTATTCAGACTGTACCAGAAGAGGAAAAGGGACAAGGTTTCTACTCTAGACTTTTCCTGGTACCCAGAAAAGACAACTCATGGTGTCCTATCCTGGACCTGTCTATCCCAAACACCTTTTTGGTTGTTCCAAAATTCAAGATTTTAAGTCTTCACCAGTTGCTTCCCATGATAGGCAAAGATGCCTGGTTGGCAACACTTGATTTAAAGGAAGCCTACCTGCACATCCCAATCGGGGAATTTTGCCGAATATACCTATGCTTCAAAGTAGGATGCATGCACTATATCAGTTCTCTGCACTGCCTTTTGGCTTGTCTACTGTGCCCAGGGTATTCACAAATTGCCTAGCTCCAGTCATTGCATTTTGCAGGCAAAGAAATATTCAAACATACCCATACCTGGACGATTGTCTAATTCAGCAGAAAGCCAGGACGTACTTCTGAATCATCTGGCATTTGTACAAAAGGTGTTAGCTTGTCTGGGGTACACCATGAACGAAAATAAATCACATCTGGTACCCTGTCAACAAATTATATTCCTGGGAGCAAGCTTGAACCCAACTTCCCAGATGGCTTTCCTCACGCCAGAGAAACAAATTAATTTTACAACTTACTTCAGACTAGTGGCCACAAAAGCCCTGCTATCTGCAAGGCAAATACTGCAAGCCTTGGGGTTCATGGCCTCGTGCATTCTATTAATTCTATTTGCAAGACTGCATATGAGGAAACTACAATGGTATCTTAATGGTGTCAACATCCTCAGGATCTAGAAGCAATGATTCCTATCTTATCCTGCCTACAGTTAGAATTCCTTTGGTGGGCAGAGGCCTGCCACCAAAACAAGGGACCACCATTCACTCTACCCCCTGCTGCCCAAACCCTAACAACAGATGCATGAGACTATGCATGGGGGGAGCTCACCTGACAGGGAAGTGCATTCAGGGCAAATGGAACCCAAGTCAAATGCATCTGCATTTCAATCAGAAAGAAATGTTGGTTGTGCAGAATTCTCGTGACAGCCTTCAAGGACCACATTCTTACAAGGACAATTAATGGTAAAGACGGGCAACACCACTGTTATGTGGTACATAAGCAGGGGTGTATCCATTCTTACCCCCTCTGCAGACTAGCCATGGCTCTTTGGAAGGAACACAGCCTTGAGCTACCATGTGCATCTTCAGGCTCAATTCCTGCCAGGAAAACTAAATACACTGGCAGACTAACTAAGCAGAAATCTCATGGACCCAAACAAGTGGAACCTGGAACCAAAGATTTTCAACATGTTGACCAACAAATGGGGGATCCCAGATATAGACCTGTTTTCCTCCCCCCAGAGCTACCAATTGGACAAACTCTGCACAGGGTCTCCCCACAAACAAGCTTTGAAAGTGGACGCCTTGTTCTTCAGCTGGAAAAATTTATCAGTTTATGCCTTTCCTCCTCTGTCTCTCCTCTCCAAAGTACTACTAAAGATCAAACAGGACAAACCAAGGATGATCCTGATTGCACCAGACTAACACTAGTACCCCCTCTTGCACAGTGTGTCACAGCTGACCCCATGGCACCTACCTCAGACCCCTACCCAGCTGTCTCAGCAGGAGAGTCAGATTATGCACCCCCAGCTTCAAACCCTGAACCTGGCAGCCTGGCTAATTACCTAATCTCTCCATTACCATCCCTCAGTAAACAAGTTTTGGGTGTCATTTTGGAGGCAAGGAGGCCTAGTACTAGAAAATGTTATGATGAATAATGGAAACTATTCTGTGCCTGGAATTCATCTGAAGGGATGGCCACAGCAGCGCCCAGTTTACCTCTGATACTTCAGTACTTAACTGAGATGCTTCACAAAGGCCTTTCCTTTTCTTCTATCAAAATTCACGCCTCAGCCATTTCAGCTCATTACAACACAGAACCACCCCTCTTTTCTCACCTACTGTTCAAGCAGTTCCTCAGAGGGGCCAGAAACTTAAGACTACCCAGGAGAGCCCCAACTCCAGCCTGGGACCTTAATTTTGTATTGGAAAAACTGAGTCTTCCTCCTTTTGAGCCAGCTGCAACTGCAGTTAAAATTCCTTTCTTGGAAAACAGCTTTCCTTTTAGCACTTCAGCAAGAAGGGTGTCTGAATTACAGGCCACTTAAGGCAGTGGAGCCTTTCATCATCTTTCATGCAGACAGGGCGTCCCTCAGGACCAATCCTTCTTTCATGCCCAATGTGGTATCCTGTGTGGCTCTTAATCGGTCCTTTCATTTGCCAACCTTCTTTTCTAATCAACAGAACAAAGGGGAATGGATACTGCACTCCTTTGATGTGCACAGACAACTTGGATTTTACTTGGACAGGACTAAACCTCAAAGGAAATCTGAACAACTGCTGGTGGCATTTGCTGCAGGTGCAGAGGGGAAGGCCATTTCAAAGCAAACCATTTCTAAATGGATAGACCATTGCATTCATTTCTGTTATAAGCACCATGGAAAACCTATCCCACTGGGAATTGGACCCCATTCAACCAGGGCTGCATCTACCTCTACAGCCTTTCTTAGAGGTGTCCCTACCAGAGACATCCTAGAAGCTGCTACCTGGAGTTGTGTACATACTTTCACCAAGCATTACCATTGCCAATTTTCTCTAAATCCAGAGCTGGCTTTGCCACTGCGGTCTTTGCAGGGCCTTATAGCTGGTCCTAATGCTATCTAAATTCCTCCTGCCATCCTTAGCTTTGGGAATCTACCCAAATGTAATGACTGCAACAGTGAAACACAAAGAACATAGTACAGTTGTGTACACTTACCATAAATGTAGATGTTCGAGTGTATTCACTGTTGCAGTCCTGGTTACCCTCCCTCCAGCCCCCTGACTTCTTTTGGCTATACCTTTATTCTCCTCTACTTTACTTAAAAGATATTTGGTGTATTTGCTTCTTTATTGGCGGTATAACCTCGTATATGTATGTATGTGTGTGTGTGTGTGTGTGTGTGTGTGTGTGTGTGTGTGTGTGTGTGTATATGTGTATATATATATATATATATATATATATATATATATATATATATATATATATATGTATATATATATATATTCCCCCCCCCCCCATTAAAGGGGGCACCTGACCTATCTGGGGCATGAAAAACTGATGTAATGGCGTCGGCTGCATGATTTATACCCCTGACTACCTGACGTCGCAGGACCCAAGACTTTGATAATCAGGCTGACTGAGAGCTACCGCAAGTAGATAACCCAAATGTGATGACTGCAACAGTGAATACACTCGAACATCTCATTTATGGTAAGTGTACACAACTGTACTTTCTCTCTCTCCTAAGTATCAGGGCTATTCTACCTGTCCCAAAAGAGAAACGGGGCAAGGTTTTTCTCAAGACTTTTCCTGGTACCAAGAAAAGACCATTCCTGGTGTTCTATCCTGGACCTGTCTATCCTAAACAACTTTTTGGTAATCCTAAAATTCAAAATGCTAACTCTTCATCAGCTGCTTCCCATGCTGGGCAAAAATGCCTGGTTGGCAACATTTGATTTAAAGGAAGCTTACCTGCACATCCCAATAAGGGAATCTTGCAGAAAATACCTACGTTTCAGAGCAGGCTGCATGCCCTATCAGTTCACTGCACTGCCCTTTGGCTTATCTACTGCGTCCAGGGTATTCACAAAGTTCCTAGCTCCAGTCATTGCATTCTGCCGGCAAAGAAATATTCAAATATACCAATACCTGGACGATTGTCTAATTCAGGCAGAATGCCAGGACATACTATTAAATCATCAGGCATTTGTAAAGAAACTACCAACTTCACTGGGGTACACCATAAACGAAAAGAATTCACACCTAGTACCCTGCCAACAAATTCTATTCCTGGGAGCAAGCTTGAATACAATTTCCCAGGTGGCCTACCTCATGCCAGAGAAAAGTTTGACAGCCAACTTCAAATTACTGGCCACAAAGACCCAGCTATCTGCAAGGAAAATACTGCAAGCCCTGGGGTTCATGGTCTCTTGCATTCTTCTAATTCCATATACAAGACTGCATATGAGGAAACTACAATGGTATCTAAAAAGCCTTGGGTGTCAACATTCTCACGACCTAGAATCAATGATTCCTATCATTCCTTGTATATATACAGAGTTCCTTTGTTGGGCAGAGGCCTGCCACTACAACAAGGGACTGCCATTCACTCTACCCCCTGCCACCCAAACCCTAACAGATGCATCAGACTATGCATGGGGGGGCTCACTTGGCAGGGCAGAGCTTTCAGGGCAAATGGAACCAGAGTCAAATGCACCTGCATATCAATCAAAAAGAAATGTTATCTGTACAGAATTCTCTAACAGTCTTGAAGGACCACATTCTTCCAGGACAATCATTGGTAAAGACAGACAACACCACTGTGATGTGGTACATAAGCAGGGGGGGAACCCACTCATACCCTCTCTGCAGACTAGCCATGGCCCTGTGGAACACATCCTTGAGCTACCAAGTGCACCTACAGGCTCATATCCTGCAAGGCAAGTAAGTACATTGGCAGACTACCTAAGCAGAAATCTCATGGAACCACACGAGTGGAAACTGGAACCAAAGATATTCAACATTTTGAGAAACAAATGGGGGAGCCCAGCGATGCACCTGTTTGCCTTCCCTCAGAACTACCAATTGGACAAATTCTGCACAAGGACTCCCCACAGACAAGCCTGGACAGTGGATGCCCTGTCCTTCACCTTGAAAAACCTATCTGTTTATGCCTTTCCCCCCCTCTGCCTCTCCTGTCCAAGGTACTACTAAAGATCAAAGAGGACAAGCCAAGGACGATACTGATTGCACCAGACTGGCCATGCCAAAACTGGTACCCTCTATTGCGCAGTGTCTCACTGCTGGATCCATGGCATCTGCCTCAGACTCCTTCACTGCTGTCCCAGCAGGAGAGCCAGATTCTGCACCCCCACCTTCAAACCCTGAGCATTGTAGACTAGCTAATTACCTGAGCTCTTCATTACTATCTCTCTGTAAGCAAGTGATAGATGTCATTTTGTAGGCAAGAAGGCCTAGTACTAGAAAATCCTTTGTTGAAAAGTGGAAAAGATTCTGTTCCTGGAGCCAAACTTAGGGGATGTGTACAACAGTGCCCAATTTACCGCATATTCTTCCGCTGTTGTATCTTTCGGCTTTTCCCGGTTAGAGGTCGCCACAGCGGAACTCCGGTCCGCTAATGATTGGCAGCAGATTTTTACGTACCCAGTTGCCAGCCCTGACGTACAACCTTCAACGAAGGTACGCCCATTCACGCATGTCTCCACACAGAAGACACTTTAGATGAGAATCGAACGGGACGTCTTGCTGTGAGGCGACAATGCTACCGCAGCACCACCACCACACTGCATATTCTTCCGTACTTAACTGAAATGCTTCACAAGGGCTTTCCTTCTCTGCCATTAAAATTCATGCCTCTGCCATTTCAGCACATTATAATACGGAGCCATCCCTCTTCTCTCATCCACTGCTGAAGCAGTTCCTCAGAGGGGCCAAAAACTTAAGACCTCCCAGGTGAGCCCCTACTCCAGCCTGGGACCTTAACTTTGTATTGGAAAAGCTTACTGTACCTATTAACTTTGTATCGGGAAAGCTTACTGTACCTCCCTTTGAGCCAGCTGCAACTGCAGAGTTGAAATTCCTTTCTTGAAAAATAGCCTTCCTTCTAGCCATCACTTCAGCAAGAAGGGTGTCTGAATTACAGGCCCTCATGGCAGTGGAGCCTTTCATCATCTTTCATGCGGGCAGGGTGTCCCTGAGGACCAATTTTCCTTTATGCCCAAGGTGGTTTCCAGTGTGGCCCTTAATCAGTCCTTTCATTTGCCAACCTTTTTTTCTAATCTACAGAACAAAGGGGCATGAATACTGCACTTATTGGACCTGCACAGACAACTTAGATTTTACTTGGATAGGGCTAAGCCTCTCAGGAAATCTGGACAGATGCTGGTTGCATTTGCTGCAGGGCCAGAGGGGAAGGCATTTCAAAGCAAACCATTTATAAGTGGATAATCCATTGCATTTATTTTTGCTATACGCACCATGGAAAACCTACCCCACAGGGGATAAGACCCCATTCCACCAGGGCTGCATCTACTTCTACAGCCTTTCTCAGAGGTGTTCTTCTCAGAGGTGTTCCTACCAGGGACATCCTAGAAGCTGCTACCTGGAGCTCTGTACATACCTTCACCAAGCATTACCACTTGCCAGTTCTTTCTAAATCCAGAGCTGGTTTTTGCTCTCTAACTGCCTCCTCCCTTCCTTAGCTTTGGGAATCTACCCAAATGTAATGACTGCAGCAGTGAAACACGAAGAACATAGTACAGTTGTGTGCACTTACTATAAATGTAGATGTTTGAGTGTATTCACTGTTGCAGTCCTGATTACCTTCCCTCCAGCCCCCTGACTTCTATTGGCTATACCTTTCCTTTTGTTTACTGTATTTAAGCTTTCTGGTGTATTTGCTTTTTGTAAGACATGTAACCTTGTATATAATTGCTTCCCATTATGGGGGCACCTGACATCTGGGGCAAGAAAAACTGATGTAATGGCGTCTGCTGCATGCTTTATACCCCTGACTACCTAACGTCATGGAAGATGAGATACCAACTGATGTCGGACGCAAGACTTTGATAATCAGGCCGACTGAGGGCAACCTGCAAGCAGATAACCCAAATGTAATGACTGCAACAGTGAATACACTCGAACATCTACATTTATGGTAAGTGTACGCAACTGTACTCTTAGCTCCTGGGGCTCAGGATAAATCTATTTCAAAACAAACCATCTCGAAATGGATTGCTTATTGTATTCACTTTTGTTACCTGCAGCACGGTAAGGTTCCCCCTCAGGGTATTGGGACCCATTCTGCTAGAGCAGCCTCTACCTCTGCAGCCTTTCTGAGAAGTGTGCTTACTAAGGAATTTCTAGAAGCAGCTTCTTGATGTTCGTGTTACCCTGCTGCAGTCATCACCCTTGGGTTATCCTGTCGTCAGGCGGTCCCGCAGTCGGCCTGAGTTACAAAGTCTTGGTCCGGCGTCGGTTGCTGTCGCTTCTTCCCTGATGTCAGTGCGCCAGGGGTATATAAGAGACATCAGACGTCATTTTCTTCAGTCTTTCTTGCCGCGCTGTGCCGGAAGCAGAAGCAGTTCACTAGTGCCGGTCGGCCGACACCTGAGATTTTCGAATCGAATTTCAGTCCGAAGTCTTCAGTAAAGCTAAGTACCCCGTTGGGGAACCTTTTCTTGCCTCAGTCCGATGTCAGAAAAAGTTAACAATTGCATTTCTTGTGGGAAGCAAATACCTCATAAGGACTTCCATGCTTATTGTATTCCTTGCCTAGGCCCCAGACCAAGACGTCACAGGTTGTCTGTTTTGTGCTAGGTTTAATAAACGAACTATCAAACGCCGTTTTGACTTCGCACGACATTACTTTGGTAGGAAATTTAATTATATCATGCTGTCGGAGCAGCCGACGACTGGCATGCATAAAAAAACGCAAGGATAAGGACAGCCAGCCAAGGAACAAGCCAGACTCCCGAGGCCTCTGCTGGGCCTGTCGCCGGTTCTCTGGTTTTCAGTGAGGCGCCTACGCAGCCCCTGACGACCGCAGAATTGGAACCCCAGACAGCTTCGTATTCTCAAGCGGAGTGTACTAGGCTGTCGCAGCCATCTTCTTTAGGCCCTTCTGACACCGGAGCAGAAGGAGATCCCGGTGCAGTAGAAACACCTTCGGTTGCAGAAGGTGTCTTCAGATAGACTACACTCACCACTAAATCTTATGCTAAGCGTAAAACTCCATTAAAACCAAAAAAGACTGTACATCAGTCTCCAGTTCAAGGCCCCATGCCTAAGAAACAGATGCTTAAGATGGCTGAAGTTTTGATTACCCTAATCAGGGGTTCCCATCCCCCTCCAGATAAAAGACCAAGACAAGAGGAGGATTATGCTTCCTCTGACCAGGTTTCTATTTCCTCAGATTCTTCTGAGGAACAGGATTACGCTTTTCCCCCTTATGAAGACTCCGATACTGAAGACTCTATTCCCTCAGCATCTCCCCCTGAAGACTACTCCTTTGGGGAAACTTTACATACCATGAGGGAACATTTCCACTGGGAAGGCCAGGACTGCTCTGATTCTAAGAAAAGGCTCTGAGAGGTCCTTTTACTACCCCAGCACAGACCACTTGCTATCCCTCCAGTTTTAGACATTGTGGATGATGTTTACTTGGAGTCTAGTCTAAATCCAGGCTCTCTACCTCCTGCTCCAGCCAAACCAGACAGATACTACAGAGTACCGGGCTCTCACAAATTCCTTTATAAAAGCCCTGTGGCTGACCCAGAAACAAGTTCCCAGGGTCCCAAAGGGGCTAAAGCTTCTATGGCTAAAAATCCTGTGCCCTCTGAAAGGGATTCCAGAGCCCTAGATAGATGGGGAAAGAAGATATACACCTCAGCTACTCTGGCTGTGAGAACATTAAATTGTCAGATGTCCTTCATGGATGCATCTGCAGTCATAACAACTGGGTTGTCCTGTCGTCAGGCAGCCCTTCAGTCGGCCGGATTCCAAAGTCCGGGTCCGGCTTCGGCTGATGTCGCACTTCACCCAACGTCATCTCTGTTGGTCTTTGGGTATAAAGGCATCAGCCGACGCCATTTTCCTCAGTCTTTCTTGCCGCGTGGCGCCCGAAGCAGAAGCTGTTCGCAAGTGCCGGTCGGTCGGATCCAGAGATTACTTCTACCGAATACTACTTCGAAGACTTCTAAAGCTAAGTACCCTGTTGGGGACTCTTTCTTGCCTCAGCCGATGTCAGAAAAAGTTAATAATTGTTTAACCTGTGGGAAACAAATACCTCATAAAGATTTCCACTCTTATTGTCTGCCTTGTTTAGGCCCAGCCCACGGCGCTGCAGCCTGTTCGGCCTGTGCTTCTTTCAACCGACGAACGCTTAGGCGTCGGTCGGAGTTTGCTGAACAGTTTTTCGGTTCTGATTTTGCATACATTATGCCGTCGGATCCTCCGACTACCCAATCTGCCAAAAAACGCAAAGATAAAGACCGACACTCGCGGTCCGCGGTTTCGGCTGAAACCATGGTTAAGCAAACCGCGAGTGTCTCGGTTTCGGCAGAAACCGAGAAAACTGATCAAAGTACAGCTGAATCTATCTCTACAACTGAGACCCCTGCTACCATTCTTGAATCGGCCTCAGAAATTATACCCACTATGGTGGTTGCCACTGACTTATCAGACACCATTCCCTTGGATGTCTCTACCCCAGCATGTGGTGCTGCTAGGCCTCCAGCAGCCATGTACATTAAGGCCTTCGCCAGGGCTAAAGCAGCCAAGACTACTAAAACAGTGCCTGTTAAACCCCCTTCAACCAGGCCCTCCTCTAGTTCTCAAATGCTTACTCTGGCAGAAGATTTAATTTCATTAATTAGAGGATCTCAATCTCACCCAGACAGGGACTCTCAGCCCCCAGAGAAGAGGCCTAGGGCAGAGCCCCCTGAGCCAGTGTCATCTGATGATTCAGCCGATGAATCAGACATAACTGACCAGCCAGAGGCTCCTTTCTCTAATTTTGAAGACTCTGATGCTGAAGAATCCATTCCAGCTGCTTCCCCACCAGAAGAATTTTCCTTTGGGGAAACCTTACATGCCATGCGAGAGCAGTTCCAATGGCAGCAACAGGATTTTTCAGACTCCAGAAAAAGACTTAGGACCTTTCTGCACCTTCCACAACACAGGCCCTTAGCTATACCTCCTGTTCTCTCTGTGGTGGATGATGCTTTCAATGATGTCTGCTCCGCTCCAGATTCTTTACCTCCAGCCCCTGCCAAACCAGACAGATTTTACAGGGTGCCAGACACTCATCACCACCTTTACAAGGCCCCTCTTGCAGACCCGAAACTATATCCCAGGGTCCCAAGGCAGTAGCAGCGACCATAGCTAAAAACCCTATTCCTTCTGAAAGGGAAGCAAGGTCATTAGACAGATGGGGCAAAAAGGTCTACACTTCAGCTACTCTCTCAGCTAGAGCTTTAAACTGTCAGTTTCACATGATACAATACCAAGAGTTTATGCTTGATCAGTTAACTAAAAAGCTAACCACTGATGAATCTCTTGATAAGAAATATGTATTAGAAATGGTAAATAACATACAACAGGTTAGTAACCATTCCTTAAAATGTGGCTATGATGCACTGGAGGCTTCATTTAGATCAGCCATGACTGGCACAGTGATAAGAAGGCATGCATGGCTAAAGGAGCAAGCTTTACCGGATCATGTTAAAGCAAAGTTACTAGATGCTCCTATGGATAAGACAAGTTTGTTTGGTACACCTGCCCAGCAGGTTATGAAGAAAATAGAAGAAAAGGCAAAATCCGTTCAAACGGTTAAAGATTTCTTGCAGGTTCAACCCCAAGGTTTAGCAGGAACTGGCCTGCCAAAATTGGTCCTTTCCTGACTCCACAAGATCTCAAAGGGGCAGAAACAGGCGTTCAGAGGCGGAAACCAATCCAGAGGAGGTGCCTACAGAGGACGACAGTGGCAAGGTAACAACAGAGGCACAGACACAACCACTGCCACTACATCAACACAACCACAGTGACTTAATCCTAAATCCGCCTACCAGGGAACAAATAGCAGCTCCTCTAGGCGGAAAGTTAACCTTATTTTCAAAAAACTGGCACTATATAACAAAAGACAAGTGGATTTTACAAACCATAGATCAAGGATACCGGTTCCACTTCCACACTTTACCAATCAAAGAGGAATGCCAAATCTACCTCCAAATCAAAAAACAGAGGCTCTACAACAGATAATGCAGTTAGCAAACATGAGAGCTGTGGAAAAAGTGCCAACTGCAGAGCAAGGAAAGGGGTTCTACTCAAGACTATTCCTAGTTCCAAGAAAGGAAAAAGTTGGAGACCAATTCTCGACCTGTCCGCCTTAAATACATACATCATTGTCCCAAAATTCAAAATGCTGACCCTACAGCAACTTCTTCCCATGCTGGGCAAGGAGTGTTGGCTGGTAACTCTAGATCTCAAGGAGGCATACCTGCACGTCCCCATTCGACCAATCTGCAGAAGATACCTCAGATTTCTTGCAGGATCAGAGCACTATCAATTCTCAGCATTGCCCTTTCGGTTATCTACTGCCCAGAGTATTCACAAAATGCCTGGCATCAGTAATGCCCATTGCAGACTACAGGAATACAAATTTACCCATACCTGGACGACTGCCTGCTACAAGGGACAACAAAAGCAAGCTGACAACAGATTTACAAAGGGTCATTTACTTGCTACAAGCACTGGGATACACAGTCAATCTACAAAAGTCAAGGCTGATACCATCCCAAACAAGGACATTCTTGGGCGGAATTGGACACAGTAAAACAAATGGCATTCCTAACTGCAGAAAAACAAAAAGAACTCCCTCTTTACTTCTTGGCACTAACAAAGCTGAACAAGTTAACAGCAAGAAAAGTACCGCAGGCCTTGGGCTTCATGGCATCATGCATAATCCTGGTCCCACTTGCCAGACTACATATGAGAAAACTACAGTGGTACCTAAAGAATTTATGGTCCCAACACAGTCACAGCCTAGAAACAGAAATCCCACTAATTCCATGCTTAAAACAGGAGTTCCTATGGTGGGCTCAGGCATGCCAGACAAACCCAGGCCTACCCTTTCGCAGATGTCAAGCAAGCCAGACCATCACAACAGCCGCTTCAGACCTAGGATGGGGGCCCACATGCTGGACAAATGCGTGCAAGGATTGTGGACACAGGATCAACTTCACCTGCACATCAACCTAAAAGAAATGCTGGCAGTAAAACTGGCAATCCAAAGGTTCAGACCATTTCTCAAAGAGGGCCAGTTGATGATAAGGACAGACAACACCACAGTCATGTGGTACATCAACAAGCAGGGAGGCACTCATTCATACCCCTATGCAGAATGACTTTGGAGCTGTGGAACCTGGCACTCGGCTACAACATCCAGTTACAGGCAATTTTGTACCGGAAAAGAAAATATTCTAGCAGACATATTAAGCAGAACCACATCGGATGCCCACGAATGGAAACTGCACCGGACATTTTCAAGACCATCTCAAAGAAATGGGGAATGCCTCAGATAGATCTATTTGCATCACCTCTCAATCATCAGCTCAAAAATTCTGCACAAGGACATTACACCCACTGGCATGGAAAGTGGATTCGCTCTCCTTCAGCTGGAAAGGCCTGACAGCATATGCATTCCCACCTCTTCCCTTGATACACAAAGTATTACTAAAAATCAAGGAAGAACGTCCAAGGATAATCCTGATAGCTCCAAACTGGCCAAGACAACACTGGTACCCACTGCTGAGGAGCATGTCTCAGAACAATATGTGGCCAATACCCTGATGCCTTTGATGCTAACTCAGAACAACTACAGCATCATACATCCAAACCTAAAACGTTGCAACTGACTGCATGGAACATCACATAGCAACAGCTAACCCAGAACTTTCCCAAAGAGTTAAAGACATTATTCTTGAAGCACGCAGACCTTCAACAAGAAGGAACTATGCTGGAAAATGGAAAAGGTTTGTCATTTGGAGTACTGAAAGAGGAAAAGATCGTCAAACATAGATATGCCTAACATTCTAGAGTATCTGGCGAACTTCTTCATTCAGACTTGTCCTACTCCTCCATCAAGATACTTCCATCAGCTATTTCAGCAGAATACTGTTTTGATCCACCTGTTTTTCGCACTTTGCTCAGGCAGTTCCTCAGAGGAATCAAGAATGTAAAACCTCCAAGGAAACCACCTTTGCCAGCTTGGGACTTAAACTTTGTGCTAGAAAAGTTGACACTATCACCCTTTGAACCAGCAGCAACAGCAGACCTACAACACCTGTCATGGAAAACTGCTTTCCTACTGGCAATTACTTCAGCAAGGAGGGTTTCAGAGCTACAGGCCTTAATGGCAGTGCAACCCTTCCTAATCTTCCACCAAGATAGAGTGTCCATGAGGACTAATCCTACATTTATGCCTAAGGTGGTATCCAGAGTGTCTTTAAACCAGGCAATCCACCTACCTACCTTCTTTCCCAACCCACAAAACAGAGGGGAAAGAATACTGCATACCTTGGATGTACATAGACAGCTACGCTACTACTTGGACAGGACAAAAAATAGCAGAAAGACTGATCAACTTTTTGTAGCCTATACAACAGGAAGGGAAGGAAAAGCTATTTCCAAACAGACAATCTCCAAATGGATAGGAAATTGCATACGATTCTGTTACTTCTTCCATGGAAAACCAATTCCACAGAACATAAGACCTCATTCTACAAGGGCAACAGCCACTACCACAGCCTTCTTACGAGTGGCAACCAAAGACATTATTGAGGCGGCTACTTGGACCTCCGTGCATACATTTGCCAAGCATTATAACTTACCTCTATATTCCAGATCCCGAGCAGGGTTTGCCACTGCTGTACTGCAAGGGATCCTAAACACACCATAATCTAGTTTTATCCTCCTCCCTAGTTGGCTATGGTATTCTACCCAGTTGTTATGACTGCAGATGCATCCATGAAGGACATAGTACAGTTTTGTACCTACCATAAATGTAGATGTCCGAACTGGATAGCATCTGCAGTCAGGATTACCTCCTCCTTCCCCTCTGTGGTACTCCTAGGGTATTTTACCCTCCTAATAGCTAGCTGTGGGGGGGAGTCTTTTATGGTGTATTTGTTTGTATATATGTACATACATGCTTATTTTGTGTTTACCTCTATCTTTTTGGAAACATTGGCATCTATCCAAATTTTAGCCTCCAAGAGGGCTACTGGCATCTGGGGCAAGAAACACTGAGGAAAATGGCGTCGGCTGATGCCTTTATACCCGAAGACCAACAGAGATGACTTCGGGTGAAGTGCGACATCAGCCGAAGCCGGACCCGGACTTTGGAATCCGGACGACTGAAGGGCTGCCTGACGACAGGACAACCCAGTTATGACTGCAGATGCTATCCATTTCGGACATCTACATTTATGGTAGGTACAAAACTGTACTTTTCACATGCTGAAATATCAGCAATTCCTAATGTCTCAATTAAAACAAAAAAATGAGCACACATTCTGAACAGTCTGAATTCAAGGAAATACAGGATCTGTTGCATGCAGCTGAACAGGTGGGCAAACATACTTTACAATGTGGATTTGATTCATTGGAAGCTTCCTGTAGAGCAGCTGTTACTGGGTCTGTCATACGTAGACATGCTTGGTTAAAAGAACAAACCCTACCTGATCATGTTAAAGCAAAATTATTGGATGCACCTTTACAGCAGGATGTATTATTTGGTGTCAAAGCAGAAGAGGTTTTAAAGAAAATGGAGGATAAGGCAAAGTCTACGCAGACGGTCAAGGATTTTTTTACAGGTACAACCCCCTCGTTTCAGCAGAAATTGGCCAACAAAAAACTGGTCCTTTCCAGCTTCTGACAGATCACAGAGGGACAAATACAGACGCCCAAGGGGCAGAGGTCAGTCACAAGGCCCTTACAAACCTCACCAATGGGGTACTGTTACCCAGAAAGGAGGAAAAGACAGGCCCCAAGCTGGCAGAAGACAAACACAATGACTCAACCCTCCAACTACCAAGCAAATCTCTCTTGGCAGCTCCCTTGGGAGGAAAATTCACACTTTTTGCAGACAACTGGCACATCATCACAAAAGACAAATGGGTCCTAAACATTGTCTCACAAGGATACAGATTCCACTTTCATACCTTGCCAAGGATAAAAGGAATGCCAAACCTGCCACCAAATCCAATGGGCAGAGGCACAAAAACAAATTACAGCTCTCATGGACATGAGAGCCATTCAACAGGTACCTACACAGGAGCAATGACAAGGATTTTACTCAGACTCTTTCTAGTCCCAAGAAAGGACAAAGTATGGAGACCCATTCTGGATCTTTTAATTCTGAACACCTATCTGCAAGTACCAAAATTCAAGATGCTAACACTACAGCAGCTTCTTCCCATGCTGGGCAAGAATGCTTGGCTAGTAACGTTGGACCTCAAGGAGGCATACCTGCATGTCCCTATCAGACACAATTGCAGAAGATACCTCCGCTTCATTGCAGGTTCAACCCATTATCAATTCTCTGCACTGCCCTTTGGCTTATCTACTGCGCCCAGGGTCTTCACAAAATGCCTGGCACCTGTAATTGCGTACTGCAGACAAAGAGGAATTCAAATATATCCATACCTGGACGTTCAAGCAGAAAGCAAGGACATTCTTTTAAAGCATCTGGCATTTGTCAAACATCCAAGTTGCCTAGGGTACACAGTAAACAAAATGAAATAAAAACTAGTGCCCTCACAAAACATAATATTCCTGGGTGCCAGCTTGAATACAACGGCCCAGATGGCTTATCTCACGCCAGACAAGCAACAACAGCTGACTCAATACTTCAAAATAATGGCAACAAAGACCCAACTCCCTGCAAGAAAAATTCTGCAGGCCTTGGGATTTATGGCATCTTGCATACTACTAATACCATTTGCAAAAGTGCATATGAGGAAATTACAATGGTACCTGAAAAGCGTATGGACTCAGCACAGCCACAGCTTGGAAACAATGATACCACTCATTCCCTGCCTTCAACAGGAGTTTCTATGGTGGGTACAGGCATGTCACCTCAACAAGGGTCAGCTTTTCACCTTACCCACAGCCAGGCAAGCTATGACAACAGATGCATCGGACTATGCCTGGGGAGCACACATGGCAGGACAGTGCATTCAGGGCAAATGGACTACAGATCAAAGGCATCTGCATATCAATCAAAAAGAAATGCTAGCAGTACAGAATGCCCTAACAGCTTTCAAGGACCTCTTACACCCAGGACAACTAATAATATAGATGGACAATACCACAGTAATGTGGCCACATAAACAAGCAAGGGGGCACACATTCCTACCCTCTATGCAGCCAAGCAATGACTTTGTGAAACACAGCACTGTCTTACCAACTTCAACTACAAGCACAATTCCTGCCAGGAAAGAAAAGCATATTGGCAGACAACCTAAGCAGAAACATCATGGATCCCCACGAGTGGAAACTAAATCCACAAGTATTTGCAATGATAACTCAAAAATGGGGACACCTAGACATAGATCTGTTTGCCATCCCCCAAAACTACCAACTTCAAAAATTTTGCACAAGGACATTCCACCCACAAGCTTGTAAAGTGGACGCCCTCTCATTCAGTTGGAAAGCATTAACAGTGTATGCCTTTACTCCACTGCCTCTTCTAGCAAAGATACTGCTGAGAGTCAGATTAGAGAGGCCACAAATGATACTCATTGCACTAGACTGGCCACGCCAACACTGGTATCCAGTTCTAAAGAACATGGCCCACGCCCACCATGGATTTTACCACAAATTCCTCACCTGCTCACCCAGCGAGACAATCATAGGTTCATGGGTTCATACTAGGCTATCTGCCCTAGGGCATTTATAAGCCTAGCCAGAGTGTGTTTGGCTTTCGCCACCCATTTTAAATTAATTTTGCTAGGACTCTGCGTAACCTGGACTGGGATTTTAATCCAGAGTGAAGGGAGCCTCTGGGTTATGAATCTGTCCCTCCAGCATGTCCTATTTATTTCATTGCTGAGGTTCAAGTCTCTCGAGCGCGTAGCTCGATGGGATTTGGATTTTCTGAGCTGCAGCATGTCCATTAATTCCGGGTTGGACATGGCTTTATACGTCAGGCACAGATCGCCTCTGAGCAGGCGGTATGCCACTGAGTAGAGCTGGAGTTTCTTTAACCGGGCAGCATATGGCATCTGTTTGAGCCCTTTGATCCTCTTGGTGAGGTACTTTTGGGGTCTTTCCAGTTGCTGCAGGTGTCTGGTAAGGTACATCCCAAAAGGGCATTGTACTCAATTATGGGCCTGATGAGGGATGAGTAAAGAGGCGATGACCTCCCCTGATCTAGATGTGAATCCCTTCATGATTAGGTGGGCTATATAAAATGTTTTTTTAACCACTTTGGCCACGTGGTTGTCAAATGAGAGATTGCTATCAACTTGGGTCCCCAGGTCCCTAATGACTTCTTCTGTACTTAATGGATTACCACCTATGTGTTATTTGTGGGCACTTTGTTTTTGCCAAAGAGGATGACTATACACTTTTTGGCGTTTAGCTTGAGGCCATGGCTCTGGCACCAGTTGTATGTTTCTATGAGGCCCTTTTCGAGGATGCTTGTGTCGGCTGGAGAGTTGATTATGGCGCCCAGTTTGCAGTCATCTGCGAACTTGGTCAGCCACAGTCCTTCCATGTTGGCCTGTACCGCCGAGAAATATATACCGAACAAGAGAGGTCCCAGGACTGAGCCTTGTGGGACGCCACTTGTAACTGGTTTGGAGTCTGACATGGCTCCAGCAATTCTAACCATGTGGGTTCTGTCCTTGAGCCAGTTTGCAACCCATCTAGTGACATAGGGGTTTATATTTAAGCTGGTGAGCTTATCTATAATGCCCAAGTGGGGTATTGTATCGAAGGCTTTTGCGAGGTCCAGGTAGGCTGTGTGGACCACCTTCCCCTCGTCAATGGCCTTGGTGACTGTTTCAAAGAAATCGACCAGGTTTAAGAGGCAGGATCTGCCCTTAACAAAGCCAAACTGGGTAGGATCCAGTGTCTGTAGGTCCCCAATATCTTTATTTATGAGGTCCATGATGATCCTTTCCATAGCTTTGCAGACCAAGCTAGTCAGGCTTATGGGGCGATAGTTTCCAGGGTCCGTTGAGGCACCACCTTTGTGGAGAGGGACCACTGTTGCTTTACGCCACTCTTTGGGTACATATCCTGTAGTAAGGCTAAGATTGAACAGTAGTTTTATGTTTGGGTTTAGCTCTTCTTGGAGTTCATGTAGGACGCAGCCCAGGACACCATCTGGTCCCATTGATACTGTGTTTTTTGCTTTGGAGAGGGCGGCTCTTACCTGAGCAGCTGAGATGCCAGGGGGCCAGCACTCTGTTGGGATAGATATTTGCCCTTTTGGTGGGGATGGGGGGGAGAAGTTTGCACTAAACCTGTCAGCAAGGATGTTGGCAATGTCTGTGGCTTGGTGTATTTTTTGTAATTTTGGACTAATTCTGAGCATATCTCGGAATTCCCACCCAGGTTCCTAACATAACTAAGGAAAGCCTTGTGATTATCCTTAGTCTCCTGTGCAATTTTTCTCAAGCTGGCCTTAAGACGATTTTATGAGTGCCGTAGTTTTGCTAATACTGATCAGAGATGCCTTCCCTTTTGGGATTTTTCTCTATCATGTAGTAGCTTCCTCCTTCTATTGTATAGTTTGTTTATGGCTGGGGTCCACCAGACAGGACGCCTGCCTTTGGAGGATTGGGTCTTGGTTTTATTTGGTATTGCATGATCCATGCATTTATGAAGGTGTTCATAGAATGCGTTTATAAAGGATTCTGCGGTCTGGGCCGTATTTTCCACAGGCCCCCGGGCTTTCAAGGATTTCGCCTCGGTTTTAAGGCGTGTGAAATTTGCTTTAGAGACGTTTTCACTGTTGTTTTCTGGTCAGGGGGCTGGGTCGGGATGTGAATATCCAGTGAGATTAGTTTATGGTCTGATCTTACCAGTGAGGGATACACTTCTGGTCTGGAGCATAGAGTCCCCATGTTGGTGATGATCAGGTCCAGTATGTTTTCCCCTCTTGTGGGAGTGGTAACAAGTTGTTCCATAGCATTTGAGTTTATAAATTCTAGGAACCTTTGGGCTAGGGTGTTGGAGCTAGAGTATTGCTCCCAGTCTATGTTTGGGTAGTTGAAGTCGCCCAATATAATGGTGTTTGGAGAGACCTTCATATTTTCCAGTATTCTCAGGAAGGTCAAGTGGGGTTCCTGTGTTTGGGAGGGTGGTCTGTAGCAGGCTATAAACTGGAAGGCAGTTTTACCCACAGTTAGTTGCACATGGATAGTCTCTGATGCTTCGTGCTGTGCCACCAACCTGGAGGTGTGGGTATCTTTGACGAATATTGATACTCCCCTCCTTTGTGGTTCGGTCCAAGTTTTGGGGCCGAAAAGCATGGTATGAGGTATAACCTGGTAGTGCTGGGGTGCTCTCGGGAGCCTTGAACCATGTTTCTGTTACTGCACGGATATCGATGTTCTCCATGCTAATGAGAGTTTCAAAGTGCATCTTGAGGTTTAGACTTCTGGCGTTGAGTAGCATTACTGTTAGTTTCTTATCCCTTGTGATACCTATGGAGGTGGGTTTGTCTTTTGAGCCTTGCCTAAAAAGGCACTATGGGGTAGCAAGAGCCTTTGCCAATATCCGAAAGCCCAGGGTGACAGGTGCAAGCCGTCCCTAAGCATCGTGGCTTGTCGAGCATGTCATCCCAGGCTGACAGGCATTGGATCCCCTTTGAATGACACCAACACTTAAGCCAATTGTTGAAATTGATCATCTTGTCTTCATATTGTGGCATCATTCTTGGTGAGGGTAAGATGCTACTCAAGGTCAGGGTCATACCGGCCTGGGCTACATGCTCAGAGAGCTCCTCTATGTCTCTTTTCATGTAGTCCAGGGAGGTACGTCTCTGATCATTCACACCAGCATGGACAATGACTGAGTCATATTTGTACTTGCCTTGGAGTGACCTGAGTGCTTGTGTTATGTGGCGGATCCTAGCGCCCGACAGGCAGCTCACTGTGACCTTCTCCTTGTTCTGCCTGTTGAGCGGGATGTCAGTGTGCCTGACGATATTCACCTATTACAAGTGTATCAAGTGTGTTGTTTAGCCTTAAGGGCTGTGACTGTTCGGCACACTGGCTTTATTAGCTATGTGTTGCACGTGTTTTGTTTTGTGGTAGCGGTTGCTTGGGTGTCTGCTTTGGAGGTCTCTGCTGCTTAGGCAGATTTTTATTTAGAGCCTCCGAGTATGTTTTTGTGTGTTTATGTGTTTGTTTTGTTGTCGTGGTAGGTCTGTGTGAGACTGGAATTGTAGTGAGTGTGGTTTCCTTCTCCTCCTGACTGGTTACGCCAGTACTGAGTTGAGAGAGCTTAGCCTCCGGTTTGGCTATATGGTTGCATCTCTCACATGTGTTGGAATTTGTTGGGAGGAGAGGGTTGTCTGTGTACATGAGGCAGATGTAACATTGCCTCAAGATTCCCAGATTCACCAGCTGGACCGGAGAGGAGATTGACAACTGACCTTTGGACATGTTAGAATAGTATTGGGAATTCCTTTATAATTGAAAAAAAGGGCCAATGGGGAACAAGGTACTCAAGAGGAGTTTGTGAGGGTGTAGTGCTTTTAATTTTTTAGAGCTGACTTATATAATTGCTTTAGTGAGCAAGTGCCAGGTAACTTAAATGCAATGTGTTACAGGTAACTTAAATGCAAAAACGACAAACAGTAACTTTCTTTCAAGTGAAACAAGGAAATAAGTACAGTAAGCAATGCAGATATCACTAGGGATCCACAGAAGTGCTAAAAGACTGCGTTTTAGGTGGAATTAGCGTTTCAGGGAAATAAACAAACAACAAGCATACAAATAAAGCTAGATTCAGCAGGCCTGGATCTAGTCTATGCTACAGCAAACAAGGTGTACCAGTTTCAGTAAGAAACAGTTAGAATATGCAGACACTATAAGCCTCTAACCAGAAATTCCCTGCTCAGAAGGGCAGAGTCCAGCCTCTCCTCCCACAAGAGTGCAGACCCAAATCCTTCTTAACGTAAAATAACTGGCCTGAAGCCCAAGTGCTTAAGCCAGAACTAATACACTTTTAGAATAACAGACACTGAGCTCTCAATCAGCAGTTCCCAACTTAGAAGGATGTAAGCTACCTGTCCTGCCACAAACCTTCATAATGTAAAACAACTGGTCTGAAGCCCAAGTGCTTAATCCAAAAGACTTAGAAATGATAGCTACACTTTAATCAAGTTACTACCAGCAGTAATAAATACAACTGAATACTTTAAAGAATGCCTGGATTAGTGCTCAAGTTATACAAACAAAGCTAGATTCAGCAGGCCTGGATCTAGTCTATGCTACAGCAAACGAGGTGTACCAATTTCAGTAAGAAGCAGTTCAAATATGCAGGCACTCTAAGCTTTAACCAGAAATTCCCAGCTCAGAAGGACAGAGTCCAGCCTCTCCTCCCACAAGAGTGCAGAACACGAACCCTCTTAATGTAAAATAACTGGCCTCAAGCCCAAGTGCTATCAGCAACCACCAAAAGAAAGCTAATCCAGGAATGGTAGCACCCTGGACATGTCATACGAAAAATAAAAATCCATAGTCTGTGCCTTAGGAAAAATGGGGGAATGGAGGGTGGGAAACCAGGACTGCAACAGTGAATACACTCTAACATCTACATTTACGGTAAGTGTACACAACTGTACTATGTTCTTCATGTTTCACTGTTCTAGTACCCACATATGGGTTGATACCCAAAGCCCAGTCAGAAGACAAAGGGGGGGGGGGTCACGGATTAAGTGTTGGTAAGGAGGCCCTGCAAAACTGCGGAGGTAAAAAACAGTCCTGGATTTACAAAACAAAGGTAGATTGTAAAGCTTTGTGAAAGTACGAACAGAAGACAGTACAGATGTTCATCGTGCATACAGCTGCAGTAATCACATATGGGTTTTCTGCCGTCAGGCGGGTCCTCAGTCGGCCGAATTCCAAAGTCTAGGTCCGGCGTCGATTGCTGTCACCTTCTTTCCTGACGTCAGTGCGACAGGGGTATATAAGACACAGCCGACACCATTTTCTCCAGTCTTTTTTGCCGCGTGGTGCCCGAAGCAGAAGCAGTTCGCAAGTGCCGGTCGGCCAACTCCTGAAATTACGAAAATTTGGAAACCAAAGTCTTCTTTAAAGCTAAGTACCCCGTTGGGGAAACTTTTCTTGCCTCAGACCGATGTCAGACAAAGTTAACAATTGTATTTCTTGTGGGAAGCAAATACCGCATAAGGATTTCCATTCCCTCTGCATACCTTGTTTAGGCCCAGACCACGACGTCTCGGGCTGTCGCTTTTGTGCTACTTTTAATAAACGCACTATTATAAACATCATCAAGTATGTCCAAGACAGGAGGTATCGCCAGAGGTCTGTGCTGAGGTAGCAAAAGGAATTCCCTAAGTCTTTTCTTGGAATCAGAAAAGTCTTGGCCTTCCCAATGGAAGTGTTCCCTTAAGGTATGCAAGGTTTCCCCAAAAGAAAATTCCTCTGGGGGAGATACAGAAGGAATAGACTGCTCTGCATCAGAATCTTCAAAAGGGGAGTACGAGTGTTCCTCTTCATCAGAATGTTCTGAAATAATGGAGCCCTGGTCAAAAGAGGGAGAATCTTCCTCCACTCTGGGTCTCTTGTCCGGAGGGGGTTGGGAACCCCTGATAAGAGTAATTAAATCCTCAGCCATTTTTAGCATCTGCTTTTTAGGCATGGGGCCTGGAGATGGGCCCTGTGCAACAGGCCTCTTGGGATGCATGGCTGATTTGGACTTAGTAAATGCCTTTATGGAAAAGGAAGATGAGGGCCTAAAGACACCATGGGTGGAAGTGGACCTGTCCACATTAGGAGGCTCAACACTCACAGTGGCTTCGGTAACTGTATTCTGGGTATGGGCCAAGGCATCTGCGGTCTCGGTTACAGAAGACACCGCCAAAGAGGTGTCGTCGGTAGTCAGGGGCTGCGTAGGCGCCTCGCTGAGAACCGGACCACGTGTAGCCGGTTTTGGCGTGGTGTCGGTGGAGACCGCGGACCTCGCGTGTCGGTCTTTGTCCTTGCGTTTTTTGGACAAAACGGTAGTCGGAGTCTCCGACATTTTATAATCAAAAGCTTTACCAAAAAAGTGCTGGGCGAACTCCGCCCGACGTTTAATAGTGCGTAGCGCAAAAGCGACAGCCCGAGACGTCGTGGTCTGGGCCTAAACAAGATATGCAAAGGGAATGGAAATCCTTATGCGGTATTTGCTTCCCACAAGAAATACAATTGTTAACTTTGTCTGACATCGGTCTGAGGCAAGAAAAGTTTCAACGGGTACTTAGCTTTAAAGAAGACTTCGTTTCCAAATTTTCGTAATTTCACGAGCTGGCCGACCGCACTTGCGAACTGCTTCTGCTGGCACGCAGCAAAAGACTAGAAAATGGCGTCGGCTGTGTCTTATATACCCCTGTCGCACTGACGTCAGGAAAGAAGGCGACAGCAACCGACGCCGGACCTAGACTTTGGAATTTGGCCGACTGAGGACCCGCCTGACGGCAGAGAACCCATCTGTGATTACTGCAGCTGTATTAGCACTCGAACATCTACATTTATGGTAGGTACAAAACTGTACTTTTTGTACCTACCTTAAATGTAGATGTTCGAGTGTTCACCCTGCTGCAATCATCACACTTGGGTTATCCTGCCGTCAGGCGGTCCCTGCAGTCGGCCTGAGTTCCAAAGTCTTGGTCCGGCGTCGATTGCTGTCACTTCCTCCCTGACGTCAGTGTGCCAGGGGTATATAAGAGGCATCAGACGCCATTTTCTTCAGTTTTGATTCTACACAGCCAGCTCAAGACTTTAAACCTGGCTGCATGGCAAATTACCTATACAACCAGCCAACACCTCTATCCAAAGCTGTTATGGATGTCGTTCTAGAGGCCAGGAGGCCCAGCACCAGGAAAACCTATTCAGACAAATGGAAAAGATTTTGTGCCTGGAACCAGGCTAAAGGCCAAAATCCCCTTGATCCAAACATTCCTCAGATTCTACAATATTTAACTGAGATGTTGCACAAAGGACTTTCCTTTTCATCTATTAAGACCCACGCCTCAGCAATTTCAGCACATTACAACACGGATCCTCCTTTATTTTCACATCCACTCCTAAGACAGTACCTCAGAGGGGCTAAGTACATAAGACCGCCCATGAGAGCACCAACACTTACTTGGGATCTCAACTTTGTTCTGGAAAAGCTTACACTGCCGCCCTTCGAACCAGCTTTTTCAGCTGATTTAAAATTTCTTTCATGGAAAACTGCCCTGCTATTAGCAATAACTTCAGCTAGAAGAGTCTCAGAGCTACAGGCACTAATGGCAGTGAAGCCTTTCCTCATTTTTCATCAAGACAGAGTCTCTCTACGAACTAACCCTTCCTTTATGCCAAAGGTGGTATCCAGTGTGGCCCTAAACCAAACTATTCATTTGCCCACCTTTTTCCCAAATCACCAGAACAAAGGAGAAAGACTCCTGCACTCTTTGGACATTCACAGGCAATTACGTCACGGCTTTCAGAAAATCTGACCAGCTCTTTGTAGCCTATGCTGCAGGATCACAAGGAAAAGCCATCTCAAAACAGACCATTTCAAAATGGATAGGACATTGCATACGTTTCTGCTACACGCATCATGGTTAACAGGTACCTGCTAACATTGGGTCCCACTCCACCAGGGCTACAGCTACATCAACAGCCTTTCTCAGGGGGGTGCCAACCAAGGATATTCTGGAAGCTGCAACTTGGAGTTCAGTGCACATCTTCACGAAACACTATCACTATCACTTACCTCTATATTCTAAGACTAGAGCTGGTTTTGCCACTGCAGTTTTGCAGGGCCTACTAGCTTCTTCTAACCCTGTTTAACTCCATCACCCATCCTTAGCTTTGGGATTCAACCCAAGTGTGATGACTGCAGCAGAGTAACACGATGAACATAGTACAGATGTCCTTCAAGGATGCATCTGCAGTCCTTACAAATGGGTTGTCCTGTCGTCAGGCAGCCCTTCGGTCGGCCGGATTCCAAAGTCTGGGTCCGGCTTCGGCTGGTGTCGCACTTCACCCGACGTCATCGCTGCAGTTTTTCGGGTATAAAGGCATCAGCCGATGCCATTTTCCTCAGTCTTTCTTGCCACGTGGCGCCCGAAGCAGAAGCTGTTCGCAAGTGCCGGTCGGTCAGATCCAGAGATTACTACTACCGAATACTACTTCGAAGACTTCTAAAAAGCTAAGTACCCCGTTGGGGACTCTTTCTTGCCTCAGCCAATGTCAGAGAAAGTGAATAACTGTTTATCTTGTGGGAAACAAATACCTCTTAAGGATTTCCACTCCTACTGTATACATTGTTTAGGCCCAGACCACGACGTAGCATCTTGTCTAGCCTGTGCTTCTTTTAACAGACGGACGCTTAGACGTCGGTCGGAGTTTGCTGAACTGATTTTCGGCTCTGATTTTGCCTATATTATGCCGTCGGATCCTCCAACAACGCAAATTACCAAAAAACACAAAGAAAAGGACCGACACTCGCGGTCCGCGGTTTCGGCCGAAACCGCGATTAAGCAAACCGCGAGTGTCTCGGTTTTGGCCGAAACCGAGCAAGCGGTTCTTTCTTCAGCCGAAACCATGCCTTCTACCGAGGCCTCCTCTACCCTGGTAGAATCGGCTACTGAAATCCAACCTTCTGTTGCGGTTTCCCAGGAATTATCAGACACTATTCCCCTGGATATTTCAACCCCTGCACGTGGAGCTGCTAGGCCTCCTGCAGCCATGTCTATTAAGGCCTTTGCCAGGGCTAAAGCAGCCAAAGCTTCAAAAACGGTGTCTGCCAAGCCCCCCTCACACAGGCCCAGCACCAGCTCCCATATGCTTTCTTTGGCTGAGGATCTAATTACTTTAATCCGTGGATCCCAGCCTCATCCAGACAGGACCTCTCTCCCACCTCCAGAAAAGAGGCCTAGAGCAGAGCCCCCTGAGCCAGTATCCACAGATGATTCCTCTGATGACTCAGAACATACAGACCCTCCTGAGGCTTCTTATTCCCCTTACGAAGACTCTGATGCTGAATTCCTTCAGCCTCTTCTCCTGAGGAATTTTCCTTTGGGGAAACCTTACATGCTATGAGGGAACAATTTCAGTGGCAGGGCCAAGATTTCTCAGACTCCAGAAAAAGGCTTATAACCTTTCTACATTTGCCACAACATAGGCCTTTAGCTATACCTCCAGTTCTTTCTGTTGTAGATGATGCATTTAATGATGCTTGCACTGCTCCTGATTCATTACCTCCGGCTCCTGCTAAGCCCGATAGGTTCTACAGGGTCCCGGACACTCATCACCATTTATACAAGGCTCCTTTTGCAGATCCAGAGACTATCTCCCAGGGCCCTAAAGCTGTAGCAGCTACTTCTACTAAAACCACCACCCTCTGAAAGGGAATCCAGGTCCTTAGAGAGATGGGGTAAAAAAGTTTACACTTCTGCTACTTTGTCAGCTAGGGCTTTGAACTACCAATTTCATATGATTCAATATCAAGAGTTTATGCTTGACCAGTTAACTAAAAAGCTGTCCTCTGAAGAATCTTTAGATAAAAAATATGTTCAGGAAATGGTACATAACATACAGCAGGTTAGTAACCATTCTTTAAAATGTGGCTATGATGCACTGGATGCTTCCTTTAGATCAGCCATGACTGGCACAGTTATCAGGAGACATGCATGGTTGAAAGAACAGGCATTACCAGACCATGTCAAATCAAAGCTTTTGGATGCACCCATGGACAAGGTCAATTTATTTGGTTCCCCTGCACAGCAGGTACTAAAAAAGATGGAAGAGAAGGCGAAATCTGTACAAACAGTGAAAGATTTCTTACAGGTGCAACCTCCAAGGTTTAGCAGGAACTGGCCCTCCAAGAATTGGTCCTTTCCTGACTCCTCTAAGACACAGAGAGGCAGGAATAGGCGTTCTAGAGGCAGAAACCAATCCAGGGGTGCCTACAGGGGACGCCAATGGCAAGGTAACAACCAGCGAGGCACGGACGCAACCACCACCACTACAACAACTCAATCACAGTGACTTGGCAGTGGCACCGCCTACCAGGGAACAACTAGAAGCACCCTTAGGCGGAAAGCTAACCTTATTTTCAAAGAACTGGCATTGCATCACAAGGGAAAAATGGATTTTGCAAACTATAGACCAAGGTTACAGGTTCCATTTCCATACTCTACCAGGAAAGAGAGGAATGCCAAACCTACCACCTACTCAAAGGGCAGAAGCTCTAAAGCAAATATCTCAGCTATTAAGAATGAGAGCTGTGGAAAAGGTACCATCTATGGAGCAAGGAAAGGGATTTTACTCCAGACTCTTCCTGGTACCAAGAAAAGAAAACAAATGGAGACCTATTCTAGACCTGTCCGCTTTAAACACATTCCTCATTGTTCCAAAATTCAAAATGCTGACCCTACAGCAGCTTCTTCCCATGCTGGGCAAGGAGTCTTGGCTGGTAACTCTAGATCTCAAGGAGGCATACCTGCACGTCCCTATACGACCAATTTGCAGAAGATACCTCAGATTTCTTGCAGGATCAGAGCATTATCAATTTTCAGCATTGCCCTTTGGCTTATCTACTCAGACCAGAGTGTTCACGAAATGCCTGGCATCAGTAATTGCTCATTGCAGACTTCAGGGGATCCAAATTTATCCCTACCTGGACGACTGCCTGATACAAGCGAACAACAAAAGCAAGCTAACAGAAGACTTACAAAGAGTCATATACCTACTGCAAGCCCTGGGATACACAGTCAATATAAAAAAGTCAAGGCTGATTCCATCCCAAAGAATAACCTTTCTGGGTGCAGAGCTGGACACATCAAAACAAATGGCATTCCTAACTGCAGAAAAGAAAGAGCAACTACCTCTCTACTTCTTGGCATTAACAAAGCAGAACCATCTAACTGCAAGAAAAGTACTGCAAGCCCTAGGCTTCATGGCATCCTGCATAATTCTGGTCCCTCATGCCAGACTGCATATGAGAAAGCTACAGTGGTACCTAAAGAATTTGTGGTCCCAACACAAGCACAGCCTAGAAACCAAAATTCCAATAATCCCATGCCTGAAACAAGAGTTCCTATGGTGGGCTCAGGCCTGTCAATCAAACACAGGATTGCCCTTCTGCAACAGTCAACCAAGCCAAACCATCACGACAGATGCCTCAGACCTCGGTTGGGGGGCACACATGCTGGGCAAGTGTATACAAGGCTTATGGACTCGAGACCAGCTGCGCCTACACATAAATCTAAAGGAAATGCTGGCAGTAAAATTGGCAATCCAGTCATTCAGACCATTTCGCCAAGAAGGTCAGTTGATGATAAGGACAGACAACACCACAGTTATGTGGTACATCAACAAACAGGGAGGCGCACATTCATATCCTCTATGCCGGCTGGCACTGGACCTATGGGATGTGGCTCTGAGCTACAACATTCAGTTACAAGCAATTTTTGTACCGGGAAAAGAAAACATTCTAGCAGACATATTAAGCAGAACTACCACAGATGCCCACGAATGGATGCTGCATCCGGACATCTTCAAAGCCATCACAAGAGAATGGGGATTACCACAAATAGACTTGTTTGCATCCCCACTCAATCACCAGCTAAAGAAATTCTGCACAAGGACGTACCACCCACTTGCTTGGAAGGTGGACTCCCTATCTTTCAGTTGGAAAAACCTGACAGCATACGCATTCCCACCACTTCCTTTGATGCACAAGGTGCTTCTGAAGATCAAAGAGGACCGTCCAAGGTTCATTCTGATAGCTCCAGACTGGCCAAGACAACATTGGTACCCATTGCTGAGGAGCATGTCTCGGGAACAAATATGGACACTACCCCTGATCCCATTACTGTTAACACAGAACAACTACAACATCCTGCATCCAAACCTGAAAACTCTGCAGCTAACTGCCTGGAACATTACATAACAGCAATTTAACCCTTCCCAAAGGGTTAAAGACATAATCCTGGAGGCTCGTAGACCTTCAACAAGAAAGAATTATGCAGCAAAATGGAAAAGATATCTCATTTGGAGTACTGCAAAGGGAGAAGATGTGACACTGGTAAACATAGCCAACATCCTGGAGTACTTGGCAGAGCTCTTCCATACAGGCCTGTCCTACTCTTCCATCAAGATACATGCGTCAGCTATTTCAGCAGAATACAGCTTGGATCCTCCTGTCTTCTCTCATCCTCTGCTCAGACAGTTTCTGAGAGGAATTAAAAATGTAAAACCTCCCAGGAAACCACCATTGCCAGCATGGGACTTGAACTTTGTACTAGAAAAATTGACACTTCCCCCTTTCAAACCAGCAGCAACAGCAGAATTACAATACTTATCCTGGAAGACTGCTTTCCTGCTGGCAATAACTTCAGCAAGAAGGGTCTCTGAACTACAGGCATTAATGGCAGTGCAACCCTTCCTTATCTTCCATCAAGATAGTGTCCATGAGAACAAATCCTACATTTATGCCTAAGGTGGTATCCAGAGTGTCATTAAATCAGGCTATCCACCTACCTACATTCTTCCCAAACCCACAGAACAGGGGAGAAAGACTCTTGCATACCTTGGATGTACATAGGCAATTACGCTACTACCTGGACAGAACCAAGTCCAATAGAAAAACTGACCAGCTTCTGGTAGCATATGCCACAGGAAAGGAAGGAAAACCAATTTCAAAGCAGACAATCCCCAAATGGATAGGAAATTGCATTAGATTTTGTTACTCCTACCATGGAAAGAAAACTCCAGAGAACATCAGGCCTCACTCCACAAGGGCTACAGCCACTACCACAGCTTTCTTACGAGGAGTGGCTACCAAGGACATTATAGAGGCTGCTACTTGGACCTCCGTGCATACATTTGCCAAGCATTACAATTTACCTTTATACTCTAGATCCCGAGCAGGTTTTGCCACTGCTGTTTTGCAAGGGATCCTAGCTACACCATAATCTCTACTCATGTTAAGTTGTCTATCTCGCCTTCATTCTTGCTGGATGGGTTCGGAGCCGACCTCGGCTCCGACTCGGCCACTCTAAAGCTCGAGAGTTGGTTCCACCGGCTCGAGGCTCCCCTTATATCCCACAATGCTAGGCGAGAGTTACCTCAGATCTCGTTTGCCGCTACAGCTTCGAGGTTGGTTGTTCTACCGGTTCCTGGTGAGTTTAAGCTTTTTTCTATTAAAAGTCACTCTGTTTCCCCTTTTTTAGTTTAATTATTGTCCTATTAGTGTAGTTCATTGTACTTTATCCCTAACTAATTTTTCCGTTTCTTTCTTCAAAGAACTTTTAGTTCTTCCCTTGGGCCTTGGGCCTTCTTCCTAGGGAGTGTTTGTGTAGTTTAAGCTACTGTTTATTGTACTTTATTGTACTTTATTTTTAGTATTTCTACTAAAGTAATTTTTTCTGACAGGGTATAACTGGTGTGTTTGAGTGTGTGTTTGTGTTCACCAGTTAGGCTATGTCTAAAGAAGCAAAGGTCTCCGGATTCAAGAAGTGTGATGTGCTGTCAGAAAATGTCTCTGACAGACGCCACACTTCTTGTGTCTATTGTCTGGGGCCTTTGCACCTGCAGGACTCCTGTGCTGTCTGCCATGGCTTCAGCCCCAGGGTCCTGCAGGAAAGGAAAAACAAGCTCATTTTGAGAGGCTTGTTGAAGCCTGAGGACTCCCTGTCTGTCTCAACAGGGAAGCCCTCCAAGGCATCGAGGTCTTCGGCCCGGCTTCTGAGCCGAGACCTCAGGTTGTTCAACCTTTGCCTTTATCGGCTCGGCTGAGCCGATAAGACTCAGTCCACAGTTTCTGTGGCTCCGGCTCTCCGGCCGGAGCCGAGGTTATCGAGGTACCCGTGTCGGCTCCGACAAGATCTTCGGAGCCGACAACCAGAAAGAGGTCTAGGTCACCTTCTCTTGGCTCCGTTCATTCGGCTCCAGGTTCTCCCCTGCTGTCTGAACGGAGCCAAAGGTCTCATTCCTCTAGGTCATCGAGGTTGTCCGATCATGACCTTCAGAGGGTGGTGAGTCGACTACTTAAGTCTGAGGCACTGGCCCAGATGCTTCAGAGCCCGACTCATCAGTCGGTGCCTGTTCCGGTCCATCAACTCCTTCCTCCTTCGACTCTCTTGAGCTCGGAGCCGGGTCATGTCGGAACCGAGACTGTGGTCACCTCGGAGCCGAGACAATTGTCTTCGCCCGCTGCTCCGTCGGCCCGCTTTCTTCCATGGAGGAATCTCGGCGCCGACTTCCCTCGTCGGCTCCGAGGGGTGAGTGGCATCGACCCTTGTCCGACCCCTCTTCCTCTCGGTGCTTCGGCTGGTGAGTTCGGCTCCGACATCGGCCTCGAGCCATCACTGTCGGTGCCGAGGGGGTCTTTAGCTCCTCGGAGCGGGACCTCTGGCTCTGCCTGACAGGGGTGCTTTCGAGGTCATGCGGAGTGTGTTAGAGCCTGGCTCTACTCCACAGTCGGCTCCGTCAGCCCCTCCTCTATGCTGCCTCAGGGTAAGTCGACTCACTCCCTCATCCCGGACCGCAGAGAGCCAACTCCTCAGGAGCCCCTGTGGGATTTCATCCTTCCGAGGCCTCTCCTGATTTGGCAGAAGAGCCCCTCGGAAGAGGAAGTGCAAGAGGAAGCACATTGACTCACCTGAGTCTATCACGTCCGACACAGATCTGGATGATTCTGAGGGTTCCCCGTTCCCCTTCTGAAGATGTCTCTTTGCAGACATTCTAGAGATCCTTAAACAGAGGGGAAATTGGCCAGCCCTCAACCCTTCCGCGGACGAATCTGTGTATCTTGAGGCGCTTGGCTCTCGTCCTTCCACCTCCTGGTTGTCCCCTTCGACCCCCTCATGCAGGTGGTTGCTAAAAGGCATGGACGGCTCCTGATTCAGTGGACCCCACTCCCAGGAGACCCTCCAAATTCATCACAGCTCCAGCAGACAAGGAATTTTTATCAAAAGGAGTCTCTGTGGATGCTATGGTGGTAGCTGCCGCCACAAAGAAGGAATTGGCTGATCCTTCAGTGCCTGTCCATCCACCTAACAAGGAATCTAGGTCCATGGATAGGTACGGGAAGCGGATGTTCTCCTCAGCGACATTTACTATGCGTTCGCTGAATTACCTGTGCCATTTCACTGCCTTCAAAGGGACTTGATCAAAGAAGCGAGTGAAATGCTAAGGACCCTACAGCTGCGGGTTTCAAGCAAAAATGAACACGCAGCTGGCTATCCTTAATTCTATTTCCAACTCCTCCATGCGCCTCCTCTCTTATGCGGCCGATGGAGCGAGCAGAGCCGCAGGAACAGGGGTAGCCTTACGTAGACACGCCTGGATGCGGCTATGCAACTTTGCGGAACCTTTCAAGACGTCTTTCACAAACTCCCCTTTTGATGGATCATCCCTTTTTGGTCCACAAGTGAAAGAAACCCTGACTAGGTGCGAGACGGATGGCAAAACCCTTTCTGCCGTCGGAGTCCGTTTTTCCACTCCTTCTAGGCCTTACCCCAAAGGCCAGAAGGGGGGAAAGATGTGGTTCCGTAAACAATCTCAAGGGACTTCGCCTGACGACAGAGTCGGTTCCCGCCAGAGGCAGAGGGGGAACAACAATGGTAGACGCCGCCCTAGAGGCAGAGGGTCCGCAGAACCAGGGCAATCGAGAAACGTCTTCCGATAAGCCCTTTCAGCATCCCTGAGGTGTTGCCCGACTGCCCATCTTCGGAGGCAGTCGGGGGAAGATTGTCACTGTACCCAGAAGCCTGGCTATCACTGACACAAGACAAATGGGTACAGTCCATTATTTCCGAAGGTTATTCTATTCCCTTTCTTCGTTTTCCAAGTCAATCAAAAAAATCCCTTCCAGATGTTCCACCCGCTCAAAGGGATATAGCAGCTTTGGAAATTTCAAAACTGCTTGCAAAAGAGCTATTCAGCCAGTGCCAGCAGACCAACAAGGATCCGGAATCTACTCAAGGTTCTTTTTAGTTCCAAAGAAAACAGGGGACTGGAGACCAATTTTGGATCTCAGTATCTTGAACAGATCGGTCAAGAAAACAAGATTTCGGATGGTCACGCTGCAATCCATTCTTCCCCTATTGGGAAAAGGGAACTGGATGTGCTCTATAGACCTTCAGGACGCGTACTATCACATAAAAATGAACAGACGCTCCAGAAGATTCCTCCGCTTCAGGCTGGGAACCAGTCATTTTCAATTCAGGGCCCTGCCCTTTGGTCTCACCACTGCCCCCGGTGTTTACCAAATGCATGGCAGTGGTAGCTTCTCACCTGAGACGACAAGGATTCCAGGTGTTTCCATATTTGGACGACTGGCTCCTCACAGCTCCCACCAAGCATCTCCTTCTGATGGCCAGAGATTACACTTTTCGTCTGTCAAAGACTGGGTATCTCAATAAATTGCGAAAAGTCTGTTTTGTCGCCTTGTCGTACTATTACCTACATAGGCGCAAATTTAGATACTGTAAACATGTCTGCAACACTAACGAACCAAAGGATATCAGACATTCAAAATTGGTGTCACTTCTTCTCAACAACAACAGAGCCAAAGCCAGGTTAGTTCTAAAGGTGTTGGGAATCATGGCAGCGGCCATACCTCTCCTCCCATTGGCCAGATACCACATGCGGATCCTTCAGTGGATGCTCTTTTCTCAATGGTCATACCAGGAACTTCCAATGTCTCACACCATTATGATCACATGGCGTGCAAAAAGCATCTCATGTGGTGGATGTCTTCCCCCCAGCTCCTGTTGGGGAGACCATTTGTTCCACTTCCTCCGCTTGCTACTCTGACAACGGATGCCTCCCTGATCGGGTGGGGGGGGCATTATCAGGGCAGGACAGTCCAGGGCACATGGCAACCAAACGAATGCCACTTGCACATAAATGTTCTGGAGATGAGAGCAGTGCTTTTAGCGTTGCAAGCCCTTCAAGACTCTCTTCCCTTGGGAACGATTGCAATCCAGACAGACAATATGTCTGTAGTGTGGTACATCAACAAACAAGGCGGAACCAGATCATACCCCTTGTGTCGAGAAGCACTCAGACTGTGGCAATGGGCGATTTCTTCTCAGCGTTTTCTGATAGCAACGCACATCCCCGGGAAGTCCAATCACATTGCGGACAAGTTGAGCAGAGCTATTCTCATGCCTCACGAGTGGTCTCTGAAAGACTCTGTAGTGAGAGAGATATTTCTCAAGTGGGGTCAGCCTTGCTGCGATCTTTTGCTACTCCCCAAAACAGCAAGTGCAGAGAATACTTCACTCTATTCCCTTTACCAGGCCAACCCAGCAGGGACGCTAGTCCAACTTTGGCCCCGGGACTTCTGTATGCATTTCCTCCTTTCCCACTGATCTCTCAAGTAATACAGAAAGCTATCGCTCAGAAGGCCTCATTGATCCTCATTGCTCCTTACTGGCCTCGACAAGTGTGGTTCCCCTTTCTACATCGATTTCTTTTGAGCGACCGTGGAATCTGGACCTAGTTCCAGATCTTTTGATCCATCAGTCGGGTCAGTTTCATCGCTCCCTCCCTCTCTGAACCTCACTGCTTGGTTCCTCCACTTCCAACCGTAGCCAGGCTTCCTCAATTATCTCACTCTGTTAGAGATATTTTGATAGCTTCCCATAAATCTTCCACTCGAAAGATTTATTTGAGTAAGTGGAAACGCTTCTCATGTTGGGCACAAGGAAGGGACATAGATCCTTTCACCGCTTCCATCCAACTAGTCCTTGATTTTCTTGCTGAACTCTTCCATGCAGGTTCATCTCCATCTACTCTTAAGGTTCAATTGGCAGCTATTTCTAATTTCCATGTGGGTATTTCTGAATCTGCCCTAATGTCCCACAAACTCTGCAAAGCCTTTTTGAAAGGAATTTTTCTTCTCAGACCTCCTGTAAGAAATCCTCCTTCTCCTTGGGACCTAAATTTAGTTCTTGCTTCTTTGATTCTTTCCCCTTTCGAACCTGCAGCTTCATGTTCCTTAAAGTTATTATCATGGAAAACTCTCTTTCTGGTGGCTATCACATCAGCTAGAAGAATTTCAGAACTTCAAGCACTCAGTTGTCGTTCTCCTTACCTTGTGTTCCATAAGGACAGAGTTTCCTTACGAACTAACCCGTCCTTTTTGCCTAAGGTGGTGTCAACATCAAATCTAAACCAATGCATTGACCTCCCTGTCTTTTTCCCGGAGTATTCAAATAGGTCTGAACAAAAATTACACTGCCTGGATGTTCATCGTCAATTAAGGTACTACTTGGACAGGACGAAACAATTCAGAAAATCTGATCAGCTGTTTGTCTCCTATGCGGAAAGCAGAAAGGGACTTCCAGTTTCAAAGGTATCTTTATCCAGATGGCTAACATCTCTGATTACCCTTGTTTATGAGATTAGACACCAAAAACTGCCTAATAGACCTAAAGCCCATTCCACCAGAGCTTTGGCTACTTCTCTAGCCTTCCAAGACAGACTGCCTATTGACACCATTTGTGCAGCGGCTACTTGGGCTACTCCTCACACTTTTATTTCCCATTATAAGTTGGATTTAGCTTCTAGGCATAGAGCTAATTTTGGTTCCACTGTTCTCAGGAGTCTGTTCCGTTAGGCCACCCGGGACAAGGTGCTAGGACGGTCCCATCCAGCAAGAATGAAGGCGAGATAGACAACTTAACATATAGAAGTTATGTTCTTACCATAACGTTCCATGTTAGTTGTCTTCTTCTCGCCTTCTTCTTCCCCACCCTCCTTCCCCCTGGCCTGGACAGACCTAGAGGAGTTGTGATCGTGACCTCTCTTTCTACCACCTCTTTCTTAGCTATATGCTATTATGCATATTTCCTGTTCAGGATATAGGTCACCCTTCTTCTTCCTGTTGTTAGAGGTGGATTCTATGTTTTCACAGTTATACTGTTTTTCTGTTATAAGCTGGGGTTAGCTTACAAACGAGATCTGAGGTAACTCTCGCCTAGCATTGTGGGATATAAGGGGAGCCTCGAGCCGGTGGAACCAACTCTCGAGCTTTAGAGTGGCCGAGTCGGAGCCGAGGTCGGCTCCGAACCCATCCAGCAAGAAGAAGGCGAGAAGAAGACAACTAACATGGAACGTTATGGTAAGAACATAACTTCTATTTTTCCTCCTCCCCTTGTTTAGCTATGGTATTCTACCCATTTGTAAGGACTGTAGATGCATCCTTGAAGGACATAGTACAGTTTTGTACCTACCATAAATGTAGATGTCCGATAGGAATGCATCTGCAGTCAGGATTACCCACCCACCTTCCCCTCTGAGGTACTCCTAGGGTATTTGCCATCCTTCAGCTAGCTTGGGGGGGATCTATTATGGTGTATTTGTTTGTATATATGTACATACATGCTTATTTTATGTGTTTGCTCTCTCCTATTTGGAAACATTGGCATTTATCCAAATTTAGCCATCCAAGAGGGCACCTGGCATCTGGGGCAAGAAACACTGAGGAAAATGGCGTCGGCTGATGCCTTTATACCCGAAAAACTGCAGCGATGACGTCGGGTGAAGTGCGACACCAGCCGAAGCCGGACCCAGACTTTGGAATCCGGCCGACCGAAGGGCTGCCTGACGACAGGACAACCCATTTGTAAGGACTGCAGATGCATTCCTATCGGACATCTACATTTATGGTAGGTACAAAACTGTACTTTTTGTACCTACCATAAATGTAGATGTTCGAGTGTTCACCCTGCTGCAGTCCAGGTTACTCTCTCTCCATCCCCTCTGAACTAGCTGGACTTATCTATACCATTCTATCCTATCCAACCTCTGTGGTGTATTTGCTTGTGCCTGAAGGTATTGTTTTATTTTTATATGTACATTTTTATATAGCAATATATATATTGCCTACCTATTGGGGGCACCTGACATCTGAGGCAAGAAAAACTGAAGAAAATGGCGTCTGATGCCTCTTGTATACCCCTGGCACACTGACGTCAGGGAGGAAGTGACAGCAACTGATGCCGGACCAAGACTTTGGAACTCAGGCCGTCTGCGGGGACCGCCTGACGGCAGGATAACCCAAGTGTGATGATTGCAGCAGGGTGAGCACTCGAACATCTACATTTAAGGTGGGTACAAAACTGTACTGTCTTCTGTTCGTACTTTCACAAAGCTTTACAATCTACCTTTGTTTTCTAAATCCAGGACTGTCTTTTACCTCTGCAGTTTTGCAGGGCCTCTTTACCAACCCTTAATCCGTGACCCCCCCCCCCCCCACTTTGTCTTCTGACTGGGCTTTGGGTATCAACCCATATGTTGGTACTAGAACAGTGAAACAAGAAGAACATAGTACAGTTGTGTACACTTACCGTAAATGTAGATGTTCGAGTGTATTCACTGTTGCAGGCCTGGTTTCCCACCATCCATTCCCCCTTTTTTCCTAAGGCACAGACTATGGATTTTTATTTTTTGTATGACATGTCCAGGGTGCTACCATTCCTGGATTAGCTTTCTTTTGGTGGTTGCTGATAGTTTAGGCAAGAAAAACAGGAAATGGCGTCAGCTTCCTCACTTTATACCTGACGTACTGACATCAGTTTTACAACCGGCGGCAGCTGTCATCATATGCCAAGGACTCTGGTATTTAGGCCGACTGAGGGCTACCAGGAGCTGGATAACCCATATGTGAGGATTGCAACAGTGAATACACTAACATTTACGGTAAGTCTACACAACTGTACTTTCCTCAGCTTAACAAATAATCTGATATTATTAATCTTCGTTCATTCCTTACGCATGGGTATCGGTTCCGAGCTCGGAACCGAGCCGTCCATTTTCCAATCTTGCGTCAGCTTCAAACACTCAAGCTAAACTCTTACCTACAATCTCCCTCTCCGTGTTACCTCAGATTTCGTTTGCCGCGTTGCCATTCGGCCGTGTCGAGCTACTTCTCTTCAGCTAAGTGCAGTCAATTGTTTAATTGCTTTACAAATTACTTTTGCCCGAAAAGTTCATTTTTAATTTCTCTTACCCTGTTGCATCTAGCGTTCATAATTTCTTCAGGTTTTTTCCCATTTTTCCTTACTACTTTTACCGCCGGATATTCTCTCTTTTCCATCGTTGGTAATCTTTTTCCCTTTTCTCTCTCATACCTTCGGGTACTCTCTTGTACCATTGTTGGTACTTTTCTATTAATTATTTTGCTGTCATGGCAGATGAAAATGGTATTCGGATTGTGGACACAAACTGCCTACTTCTGATTCACACTCTTTGTGTGTATTATTTGGGAGCTTCCCATTCGTCTCTTGACCCACCCTGTACTATTTGTGAGAACTTTTCTAATAGAACATTGTTGGAAAGGAAAAACAAGCTGATACTGAAGGGGCTCCTAAAATCCTCCCTTTTCAGAGGCTATGTCTGTGTCAGAGGTCTGAACCCCTCCTAGAGGCCATAAGAAAATGGATGTTCCTACTAAGGCTAAATCTTTGCTTTCGTCCCTGTCTGGGGACTTCTGCCAACCGAAACCTAAAAAGGCTAAAGTTTTGGCTCCGAAGCTTTCTGTCAGCCCCAGTGCTTTCGGTGCCTAGACCTTCGGCACCGAGGCTTTCGGCTCAGTCTTCTCCTGCAGCCTTCTATATTTCGGCACCGAGGGGCTCCTCGGTTCAGTCCATTACCACTGTATCGGCACCGACCGTTCAGTCGGCGCAGACCTTGACCGCGTCTGCTCAGAGATTTTCCTTGGAACCGACTCCTTTATTGTTGACTCCAATTTTGTCGGTTCCAGCTTTGGCACCAACAACCACTTTGGCACCGATCCCTGTGTCGGTGCAGACAATGACCTCGGCACCGATAACTTAGGTGCAGACAACAGTAGTCTAGTATCTCTTGGCACCGTTGTCCTTGGTGCGGTCAGATGAGATGGCCCAAAGTCTGTCCAGCCTTGGCATACTCTCTGCTTGTTGTTCAAAGTCTAGGGAAAACCATAAACTGGCAGAAGTCCAATCCCACCTCATCTCATTCGACAGAATTCATAGGGGTTATCTTGGACACAAAAAACTGCTGAGCTGCTATTCCAGAGCACAGAATTCTAAGGATAAAGCAACAACTAATTCCAATCCTTTCAAAGGCAAAATCCACGGCTCTCTCGGTTCTACAGCTGTTGGGTTCCATGGCAGCTTCCATCACCATTGTTCCCCTGGCCAGGTTTCACATGAGGCTTCTACAATGGCTACTGCTCACCCAATGGTATCCCTTTCAGCATCCCCTTTCAGCCATGCTTCGAGTAACGCACAGGTGCAAACAGGATTTAAATTGGTGGATGGCACACAATCTCTCACAATGGTCTTGCCCCTTCTCCCCTCAGCAACCCAAGGCCACAGTGACCATGGACGCCTCCCTGATGGGGTGGGGTGGGGGGCTATGTCAGGGACAGACAGTCCAAGGCACTTGTTCCGAACTGGCGGCCCATCTGCATATAAATGTTCTAGAGCTGAGGGCGGTGCTTCTGGCGTTGCAAGCATTCCATCCCCTGCTGCCGTCTGGGACTATTGCGATTCAATCAGACAAGCATGGCGGTAGTCTGGTACATCAGCAAGCAAGGTGGAACCAAATCTTACCCCCTTTGTTGAGAGGCCATGAGGATATGGCAATGGGTGATGGCTACCAACCGTTTTCTTCTAGAAACGCACAATCCCGGGCGTTCCAACGTGTTAGTAGACAAGACTCAGCAGGTGCATTCTTCAACCTCACGACTGGTCCCTGAATCCTTTGATAGCAGTGGAGTTCTTCCACTGCTGGGGCAGTCCTTACTGCGTCCTCTTTGCATCCCTGAACAACTTCAAATGCAGCAACTACTTCGCCCTTTTCCCCCCTACGGGACAGTCACCCAGGGACGCTCTAGTCCACGATTGGCCCTCGGGTCTTCTTTACTCATTTCCACCCTTTCCCCTCATTCAACAGTTTCTGAAGAAAGCCCATCGGTTGAAGAGCAGGGTGATTCTCATAGCACCATATTGGCCTCGACAGATTTGGTTCCCCTTCCTTTGACCTCACCTACTAGATCGACCATGGATTCTCCATCCAACCCAGGAGTTGATCTCATACCCACAGAGCCTGTTTCATCCCAACCTGAACAGCCTGATGCTCACAGCTTGGCTACTCCAATTCCCTTGATTGCCAGGCAGAATTATCTTTCCCTACCAGTATGTGATATTCTCATTGCTTCTCATAAGTCTTCCACTAGAATTACTTATCTGAGCAAGTGGAAAAGATTTACCTGTTGGCTGAAAGACAAACAAGTAAAACCCCTTTTCAGCACCAGTGTTGATAATACTAGACTGTCTAGCTGACCGGTTTCAATCGGGTCTGTCGGCCTCTACCATTAGAGCTAATTTGGCTGCAATTTCTAATTTTCATGAGGGTGTCCAAGATTCCTCTCTTTTATGTCCCATAAATTGTGCAAGACCTTCATAAAAGGTGTGAGTCATCTGAAGCCACCGTTTAGTGAACCTGTTCAACGATGGGATTTATCATTAGTTCTACTAGCTCTGACAGTGTCACCTTTCGAACCAGCCTCTTCTTGCGACCTCAAGTATTTGTCATGGAAAACCTTGTTTTTGGTCTCTATTACTTCTGCCAGACGTATTTCTGAACTTCAGGCTATGTCTCAAGAGTCCATAGTTGATTTTTCATAGAGAGAGTGCCTCTGAGAAGTAATCAGTCATTTCTGCCTAAAGTGATCTCTGAAATGTCCATTAATCAAGCCATTGAATTGCCTGTTTTCTCTCCCAATCATTCAAACAGAGGAGAGAGTATTGCCTACATACCCTAGATATACGCAGGCAAATCCGTTTTAACTTAAACAGGAATAAACCCTTTTGTAAATCTGACCATTTATTTTTGGCCTTTTTCTGGACCTAGATTAGGATTTGCTGTTGCTAAGGTCACATTAGCTAGATGGTTGAAGGACTGTTTGAGCTTTATTTATACACAACGTAATATCTCGTTGCCTACTACCATGAAAGCTCATCCAACAAGGTCGGTGGCAACTTCTGCTGCCTTACATGCCAGAGCTTCTTTCATGACATCTGTGCAGCTGCAACTTGGGCTACGCCTCATACCTTCATCAGTCATTGCAAATTGGATTTGGCCTCCAGGGGAAGAGCTCTTTCGGTTCTATGGTGCTCTGGAATGTCCTTCCATGAGAGCCTCCCAGGAATAGAGGTAGCTGGGGACTCTGTCCGTGCATAAGGAATGAATGAGTATTAACAATATCAGATAAAGAAGTTATGTCTTACCATAACGTTCCATCTGTATTATTGATCCTTGGTTAGTCATTATGACCCTCCCTCCTTCCCCCCTCCTGTGGTTTCTAGTAGATCTCACCATCCGGTTCTCTTAGGTTGTTTGACCAGAGGTAGCCTCTACCTTCTTTGACTTGCAAACGGAAACTGAGGTAACAGGGAGAAGGGGGGATTGTGGGTAAGAGTTTAGCTTGAGAGTTTGAAGCTGAGACGAGCTTGGAAAATGGTTCGGAACCGATAACCATGCGTAATGACTGAACGAGGATCAACAATAGAGATGGAATGTTATGGTAAGACACAACTTCTTTTTTCTCACCTGTTGTCTGACCCCTCAGCTGTTTCTGTTTCTTATTCTGCTGCTGGCAAAGTTTTGGTCAGTGCTAATCCTATCTTTCTGTATAAGGATTCTAAATCCTTTGATTTGAAAGAAATTTTTGCCGTTTAGTTCTAGCCTTCTTGAGCTACATAATTCATATGTTGAAGTATTTGTTAACATGTGTGGACAGTTTGAAGGAAAGGTCTTTTCTGAATCCTGATGTTCTTCGTGTTTCTCTGTTGCAGTCATTACATTTGGATAATCTGCTTGCAGGTTGCCCTCAGTTGGCCTGATTAACAAAGTCTTGGGTCCTGCGTCGGTTGCTGTCCCTTCTTCCATGACGTCAGGTCGTCAGGGGTATAAAACATGCAGCCGACGCCATTACATCAGTCTTTTTTGCCATGCGGTGCCCGAAGCAGAAGCAGTTCGCAAGTGCTGGTCGGCCGACCCCTGAAATTTTCTTTTTCGAGTTTCAGAACCGAAGTCTTCAACTAAAAGCGAAGTACCCCATTGGGGTAACTTTTTCTTGCTCCTTACTGATGTCAGTAAAAGTTAATAATTGCATTACTTGTGGAAAGCAAATACCTCATAAAGATTTTCATTTGTACTGTAGTCCTTGCCTAGGCCCTGACCACGACATATCTTGCTGTCTGTTTTGTCCTTTAATCAGCGCACTATCCGTCATGGATATATTTTTTCCTCTAAATATTTCTGTTCTCTGTTTAATTATCCAGAAATGTTGTCGGTTAGCCATCCGACGACCGGGATTCCAAAAAAACGCAAAGATAAAGACAGAGACGGGCTAAAACTGCCACCGTCGCTTCTCCTAAGCCAGTCGCCAGTTCGCCTGTACTCAGTAAGGCGCTTTCGCAGCCCCTGATACCCGCTACTTCTGATTCGCAGGCCTCTACTGAGACCCATTCAGAGTCCAGTATGCCGCGAGATACTTCAACTGTGGAACCTGCGGATATCTTTACCTTGGATGGGTCCGGAGCTGCTGTGCAGGCACCGGCTTCTGAGGGTGTATTCAGGCCTATGGACTTGCATATTAAATCGACGCCTCCTTCATTACTAAGGCCTAAATCTCGATCCATGTCTAAAAAACCGACGCTTAGGCCACATGCTCAGGCCTCTGTGCCTAAAAACAAATGATAAAAATGGCTGAAGATGTAATAACTCTAATCAGGAGTAGAACCCCCCCCCCCCCCCCGAGGCCTAGGGCTTAGCTTGATTATGATTCTTCTGATCAGAATTCTGTTTTTTCTGACTCTTCTGATAACCTGGATTTTTCCTTACCTATTTATGAGGATTCTGATTCAGAGGACTCTGTTCCCTCTGCTTCTCCTCCTAATGATTTTTCTTTTTGGGAACCTTACATACTATATGGGAGCATTTTCATTGGGAAAGCCAGGAATTTTCTGATTTAAAAAAAAAAAAAAAAAAAAAAGAGGCTTAGGGATTTCCTTCTCCTACCTCATCGTAGGCCTTTGGCTATTCCTCCTGTACTAGACATTGTTGATGCTTTCTCGGAATCCAGTTTGGCCCCTGATTCCCTGCCTCCTGCTCCCAGTAAACCTGACAGATTCTACTGGGTCCCTGAGTCCCACAAGTTCCTTTTCAAAAATCCTATTGCAGATCCAGAGACTATTTCACAGGGGTCCAAGGGCATTAAGGCTTCTACTGCTAAAAATCCTTCCCCTTCTGATAGAGACTTTTGGGGCGCTGGATAGATGGGGTAAAAAGGTTTATACTTCAGCAACCTTGGCATTTAGAGCTTTAAACTGCCAATTTCACGTTAAAATATCAGCAACATGTTATTGGACTGCTTAAACAGAAAATTATGTTGATTCCTGACTGTGTGGAAAATAAAGACTTACAGGATTTAATGCATTCTGCTGAACAAGTTGGAAAACATACTTTGCAATGTGGTTTTGATTCTTTAGAGGCCTTTTGCAGGGATGCTGATCTGTGTGTTTCACTGTTGCAGTCATTACATTTGGGTAATCTGCTGGCAGGTTGCCCTCAGTTGGCCTGATTAACAAAGTCTTGGGTCCTGCGTCGGTTGCTGTTCCTTCTTCCGTGACGTCAGGTCGTCAGGGGTATAAAACATGTAGCCGACGTCATTACATTAGTCTTTCTTGCTGCACGGTTCCCGAAGCAGAAGCAGTTCGCAAGTGCCGGTTGGGCAACTCCTGAAATTTTCTTTTTCGAGTTTCAGATCCGAAGTCTTCAACTAAAAAGCTAAGTACCCTGTTGGGGAAACATTTTTTCTTTCTCCTTACCTATGTCAGTAAAAGTTAATTGCATTACTTGTGGGAAGCAAATACCTCATAATGATTTTCATTTGTACTGTATTCCTTGCCTAGGCCCTGACCACAACGTACCTTGCTGTCAGTTCTGTGCTTTATTTAATCAACGCACTATCAAGCGTCGGTACAGTTTTGCTTCTAAATATTGTGGCTCACGCTTTAATTATCCAGAAATGTCGTCTGTTAGCAATCCGACTACCGGAATACCTAAAAAACACAAAGAAAAAGACAGAGACAGGCTGTTGAGGTCCAAAACTGCCGACGACGCTTCTCCTAAGCCAGTCGCCCGTTCGCCGGTACTCAGGAGCTTTTGCAGCCCCTGATACCCGCTACTTCTGATTCGCAGGCCTCTACTGAGATCCATTCGGATTCCTGTATGCCGCAAGATGCCTCAATTATGGAACCCGTGGATGTCTGTACCTTGGATGAATCCGGAGCCGCTGTGCAGGCACTGGCTTCTGAGGGTGTTTTCAGGCCTACAGATTTGTATATTAGACCGACGCCATCTTCAAAACTAAGGCCAAAATCTCGACCTATGCCTAAAAAACCGACGCCTCTGCCACATGTGCAGGCCCCTATGCCTAAAAAACAAATGATCAAAATGGCTGAAGATTTAATTACTCTGATCAGAGGTAGCCAACCCCCCCCCCCCCTTTCTAAGAGGCCTAGGCAAGATGTTGATTATGAATCCTCTGAGCAGGATTCTATTTCTTCTGACTCTTCTAATGAGCAGGAATTGTTTGTACCTACTTATGAGGACTCTGATGGTGAAGATTCCATTCCTTCTGCTTTTCCCCCCTGAGGATTTTTCTTTTGGGGAAATTTTGCATACCCTAAGGGAACATTTCCACTGGGAAAGTCAGGATTTTTCTGATTCTACAAAGAGACTTAGGGATTTTCTTCTTCTTCCTCAGCATAGGCCTTTGGCTATACCTCCTGATGTCCTTCATGGATGCATCTGCAGTCATAACAAGTGGGTTGTCCTGTCGTCAGGCAGCCCTGCAGTCGGCCGGATTCCAAAGTCCGGGTCCGGCTTCGGCTGATGTCGCACTCCACCCGACGTCATCTCTGTTGGTCTTCGGGTATAAAAGCATCAGCCGACGCCATTTTCCCCAGTCTTTCTTGCGCGTGGCGCCAAGCAGAAGCTGTTCGCAAGTGCCGGTCGGTCGGATCCAGAGATTACTTCTACCGAATACTACTTGAAGACTTCTAAAGCTAAGTACCCGTTGGGGACTCTTTCTTGCCTCAGCCGATGTCAGAAAAAGTTAACAATTGTTTAACCTGTGGGAAACAAATACCTCATAAAGATTTCCACTCTTACTGTCTGCCTTGTTTAGGCCCAGCCCACGACGTAGCAGCCTGTTCGGCCTGTGCCTCTTTCAACCGACGAACGCTTAGGCGTCGGTCGGAGTTTGCAGAACAGTTTTTCGGTACTGATTTTGCGTACATTATGCCGTCGGATCCTCCGACTACACAATCTTCCAAAAAACGCAAAGATAAAGACCGACACTCGCGGTCCGCGGTTTCGCCGAAACCACGGTAAAGCAAACATGAGTGTCTCGGTTTCGGCCGAAACCGAGAAAACTGATCAAAGTACAGCTGAACCTTTTCTTACAACTGAGGCCCCTGCTACAACTCTTCAATCGACCTCAGAAATTTTACCCACTACGGTGGTTGACTTATCAGACACCATCCCCTTGGATGTCTCTACCCCAGCACGTGGTGCTGCTAGGCCTCCAGCAGCCATGTCCATTAAGGCCTTCGCCAGGGCTAAAGCAGCCAAGACTACTAAATCAGTGCCTGTTAAACCCCCCTCATCTAGTTCTCAAATGCTTTCTTTGGCAGAAGATTTAATTTCTTTAATTAGAGGATCTCAATCTCACCCAGGCAGGGCCTCTCAGCCCCCAGAGAAGAGACCTAGGGCAGAGCCCCCTGAGCCAGTGTCTTCTGATGATTCTGCTGATGAATCAGACATAACTGACCAGCCAGAGGCTCCCTTCTCCAATTTTGAAGATTCTGATGCTGAAGAATCCATTCCAGCTGCTTCCCCACCAGAAGAATTCTCCTTTGGGAAACCTTGCATGCCATGCGAGAACAGTTCCAATGGCAGCAACAGGATTTTTCAGACTCCAGAAAAGACTTAGGACCTTTCTGCACCTCCCACAGCACAGGCCCTTAGCTATACCTCCTGTTCTCTCTGTGGTGGATGATGCTTTCAATGATGTTTGCTCCGCTCCAGACTCTTTACCCGCAGCCCCTGCCAAACCAGACAGATTTTACAGGGTGCCAGATACTCATCACCACCTTTACAAGGCCCCACTTGCAGACCCAGAAACTATATCCCAGGGTCCCAAGGCAGTAGCCGACCACAGCTAAAAACCCTATTCCTTCTGAAAGGGAAGCAAGGTCATTAGACAGATGGGGTAAAAAGGTCTACACTTCAGCTACTCTCTCAGCTAGAGCTTTAAACTGTCAGTTTCACATGATACAATACCAAGAGTTTATGCTTGATCAGTTAACTAAAAACTAACCACTGATGAATCTCTTGATAAGAAATATGTATTAGAGATGGTAAATAACATACAACAGGTTAGCAACCATTCCTTAAAATGTGGCTATGATGCACTGGAGGCTTCATTTAGATCAGCCATGACAGGCACAGTGATAAGAAGGCATGCATGGCTAAAGGAACAAGCTTTACCGGATCATGTTAAAGCTAAGTTACTAGATGCTCCTATGGACAAGACAAGTTTGTTTGGTACACCTGCCCAGCAGGTTATGAAGAAAATGGAAGAAAAGGCAAAATCTGTTCAAACTGTTAAAGATTTCTTGCAGGTACAACCCCAAGGTTTAGCAGGAACTGGCCTGCCAAAATTGGTCCTTTCCTGACTCCACAAAATTTCAAAGGGGCAGGAATAGACGCCCAGAGGCAGAAACCAATCCAGAGGAGGTGCCTACAGAGGACGACAGTGGCAAGGTAGCAACAGAGGCACAGACACAGCCACTGCCACTACATCAGCACAACCACAGTGACTTACTCCTAACTCCGCCTACCAGGGAACAAATAGCAGCTCCTCTAGGCGGAAAGTTAACCTTATTTTCAAAGAACTGGCACTACATAACAAAAGACAAGTGGATTTTACAAACCATAGATCAAGGTTACCGGTTTCACTTCCACTCTTTACCAGTCAAAAGAGGAATGCCAAATCTACCTCCAAATCAAAAAACAGAGGCTCTACGCCAGATAATGGAGTTAGTAAACATGAGAGCTGTGGAAAGAGTGCCAACAGCAGAACAAGGAAAGGGGTTCTATTCCAGACTATTCCTAGTTCCAAGAAAGGAAAAAAGTTGGAGACCAATTCTCGACCTGTCCACCTTAAATACATACATCATTGTCCCAAAATTCAAAATGCTGACCTTACAGCAACTTCTTCCCATGCTGGGCAAGGAGTCTTGGCTGGTAACTCTAGATCTCAAGGAGGCATACCTGCACGTCCCCATTCGACCAATCTGCAGAAGATACCTCAGATTTCTTGCAGGATCAGAGCACTATCAATTCTCAGCATTGCCCTTTGGCTTATCTACTGCCCAGAGTATTCACAAAATGCCTGGCATCAGTAATCGCCCATTGCAGACTACAGGGAATTCAAATTTACCCATACCTGGACGACTGCCTGCTACAAGGGGACAACAAAAGCAAGCTGACAACAGATTTACAAAGGGTCATTTACTTGCTACAAGGACTGGGATACACAGTCAATTTACAAAAGTCAAGGCTGATACCATCCCAAACAAGGACATTCTTGGGCTGAATTGGACACAGTACAACAAATGGCATTCCTGACTACAGAAAAACAAAAGAACTTCCTCTTTACTTCTTGGCACTAACAAAACTGAACAAGTTAACAGCAAGAAAATTTCTGCAGGCCTTGGGCTTCATGGCATCATGCATAATCTTGGTCCCATTTGCCAGACTACATATGAGGAAACTACAGTGGTACCTAAAGAATTTATGGTCCCAACACAGACACAGTCTAGAAACAGAAATCCCACTAATTCCATGCTTAAAACAGGAGTTCCTATGGTGGGCTCAGGCATGCCAGTCAAACCCAGGCCTACCCTTCCGCAGATGTCAACCAAGCCAGACCATCACAACAGACGCTTCAGACCTAGGATGGGGGGGGCCCACATGCTGGACAAATGCGTGCAAGCATTGTGACCGGAGGATCAACTTCACCTGCACATCAATCTAAAAGAAATGCTGGCAGTAAAACTGGCAATCCAAAAGTTCAAACCATTCCTCAAAGAGGGCCAGTTGATGATAAGGACAGACAACACCACAGTCATGTGGTACATCAACAAACAGGGAGGCACTCATTCATACCCCCTATGCAGAATGACCTTGGAGCTGTGGACCCTGGCACTCAGCTACAACATTCAGTTACAGGCAATATTTGTACCGGGAAAGACAATACTCTAGCAGACATACTAAGCAGAACCACTCGGATGCCCACGAATGGAAGCTGCACCCGGACATCTTCAAGACCATCTCAAACAAATGGGGAATGCCACAGATAGACCTATTCGCATCACCTCTCAATCACCAGCTCAAAAAATTCTGCACAAGGACATTCCACCCACTAGCATGGAAAGTGGACTCACTCTCCTTCAACTGGAAAGGCCTAACAGCATATGCATTCCCACCTCTTCCTTTGATACACAAGGTACTACTAAAAATCAAGGAAGAACGCCCAAGGATAATCCTGATAGCCCCAAACTGGCCAAGACAACACTGGTACCCACTACTGAAGAGCATGTCTCGAACAATATGTGGCCAATACCCTGATGCCTTTGATGTTAACTCAGAACAACTACAGCATCATACATCCAAACCTAAAAACGCTGCAACTGACTGCATGGAACATCACATAGCAGCAGCTAATCCAGAACTTTCCCAAAGAGTTAAAGACATTATTCTTGAAGCACGCAGACCTTCAACAAGAAAGAACTATGCTGGAAAATGGAAAAGGTTTGTCATTTGGAGTACCGAAGAGGAAAAGATGTGTCAAACATAGATATGCCTAACATTCTGGAGTATCTGGCCGAACTTCTTCATTCAGGCCTGTCCTACTCCTCCATCAAGATACATGCATCAGCTATTTCAGCAGAATACAGCTTTGATCCACCTGTTTTTCACCCTTTGCTCAGGCAGTTCCTCAGAGGAATCAAGAATGTAAAACCTCCAAGGAAACCACCATTACCAGCTTGGGATTTAAACTTTGTGCTAGAAAAGTTGACACTATCACCCTTTGAACCAGCAGCAACAGCAGACCTACAACACCTGTCATGGAAAACTGCTTTCCTACTGGCAATTACTTCAGCAAGGAGGGTTTCAGAACTACAGGCCTTAATGGCAGTGCAACCCTTCCTAATCTTCCACCAAGATAGTGTCCTTGAGGACTAATCCTACATTTATGCCCAAGGTGGTATCCAGAGTATCTTTAAACCAGGCAATCCACCTACCTACCTTCTTTCCCAACCCACAAAACAGAGGGAAAGAATACTGCATACCTTGGATGTACATAGACAGCTACGCTACTACTTGGACAGAACAAAAATAGCAGAAAGACTGACCAACTTTTGTAGCCTATGCAACAGGAAGGGAAGGAAAAGCTATTTCCAAACAGACAATCTCCAAATGGATAGGAAATTGCATACGATACTGTTACTCCTTCCATGGAAAACCAATTCCACAGAACATAAGACCTCATTCTACAAGGGCAACAGCCACTACCACAGCCTTCTTACGAGGAGTGGCAACCAAAGACATTATTGAGGCGGCTACTTGGACCTCCGTGCATACATTTGCCAAGCATTATAATTTGCCTCTATATTCCAGATCCCGAGCAGGGTTTGCCACTGCTGTACTGCAAGGGATCCTAAACACACCATAATCTACTTTTATCCTCCTCCCCTAGTTGGCTATGGTATTCTACCCACTTGTTATGACTGCAGATGCATCCATGAAGGACATAGTACAGTTTTGTACCTACCATAAATGTAGATGTCCGAACTGGATAGCATCTGCAGTCAGGATTACCCTCCCTCCTACCCCTCTGTGGTGCTCCTAGGGTGTTTACCCTCCTAATAGCTAGCTGTTGGGGGGGGGTGAGTCTTTTATGGTGTATTTGTTTGTATATATGTACATATATGCTTATTGTTGTGTTTACCTCTATCTATTTGGAAACATTGGCATCTATCCAAATTTTAGCCTGCAAGAGGGCTACTGGCATCTGGGGCAAGAAACACTGAGGAAAATGGCGTCGGCTGATGCTTTTATACCCGAAGACCAACAGAGATGACGTCGGGTGGAGTGCGACATCAGCCGAAGCCGGACCCGGACTTTGGAATCCGGCCGACTGCAGGGCTGCCTGACGACAGGACAACCCACTTGTTATGACTGCAGATGCTATCCAGTTCGGACATCTACATTTATGGTAGGTACAAAACTGTACTTTCTAGACATTGTTGATGTTTTTCAGAATCTAGTTTGGCTCCTGATTCTCTGCCTCTGGCTCCTTGTAAGCCCGACAGATACTACAGGGTTCCTGACTCCTACAAGTTCCTTTTCAAAAAATTCTGTTGCGAATCCTGAAACCATTTCTCAGGCTCCCAAGGGTAAGAAGGTTTACACTGCCGCAACCCTGGCAATCAGGGCTTTAAACTGTCAATTTCATATGCTGAAGTATCAGCTGCTTATCATGGGACTGCTTAAACAGAAAATGTTGATTTCTGATTGTGTGGAAAATAGATTTACAGGACTTACTGCATTCAGCTGAACAAGTTGGAAAACATACTTTGCATTGTGGTTTTGATTCTTTCTAAGAAGGCATGCTTGGCTCAGAGCAAAATCTGCCTGATCATGTTAAAGCAAAATTGCTAGATGCTCCTTTACAACAGGACCTTCTCTTTGGTAATAAGGCTGAAGAAGTTCTAAAAAAGGTGGAAGATAAAGCTAAATCTATGTAAACTGTGAAAGATTTCTTACAAGTACAACCTCCAAGATTTAGGAGACACTGGCCTAGTAAGAACTGGTCCTTTCCAGCTCCTTCGAGAGCCACTCAAGTCAAACCAGACAGTTCCAAAGGCACCAGGTTTCAGTCCCAAGGGACTTTCAGAACAAAATAATGGGGTGCCCGCTCTTCCAAATCTGGAAACAACAAGACACCTCCCTATGCTAAGCAGTCTCAATGAGTTCCCTTTACACTTACCAAGCATTTACCTTTTAGCCGCCCCTTTGGGGGGAAAACTGGCTCTTCCTGCAAAAAACTGGCAACTTATAACCCAGGACAAATGGGTTCTACACACAGTATCCCAGGGATACAGATTTCATTTCCACACATTGCCATTTCCAAATGGATGGACAGACCTGCCCCCAAATCAGTGAGCAGAGGCCCAGTAACAAGTACTTTCCCTCATGAGCGTGGGGACTATTCAACTAGTACCAGAAGAGGAAAAGGGACAAGGTTTCTATTCAAGACTTTCCCTGGTACCCAGAAAAGACCAATCTTGGCGTCCAATTCTGGACTTATCTACTCTAAAAACCTTTCTGGACATTCCAAAATTCAAGATGCTGACTCTCTTCACTAGTTACTTCCTATGCTAGGCAAAGATGCCTGGTTGGCAACTCTAGATTTAAAGGAGGCTTACCTGCATATGCCAATCATGGAATCTTGCAGAAGATACCTCCATTTCAAAGCAGGCTTCTTGCATTACCTGCACTCTGCACTGCCCTTTCACTTATCTACTGCGCCCAGGGTCTTTACAAAGTGCCTGGCTCCAGTAATTGCATTTTGCAGGCAAAGAAATATTCAAATATATCCATACCTGACGACTGTCTAATTCAGGCAGAAAGCAAGGATGTTCTTCTAAAACATCTGGCATTTATAAAACGGCTTCTAACTTGTCTAGGGTACACTATAAACGAACAGAAATCACAACTTGTACCCTCTCAAAAATTACATTCCTGGCTGCAAGCTTGAATACAACTGCCCAGATGGCTTTCCTTATGCCAGAGAAGCAAATTTATTTGGTGACTGACTTCAAACAGGTGGCCACAAAAACCCTGCTTTCTGCAAGACAAATACTGCAAACCTTGGGGTTCATGGCCTCCTGCATTTTTCTAATTCCATATGCAAGGCTGCATATGAGGAAACTCGGTGGTGGTGTTGCGGTAGCGTTGTCGCCTCACAGCAAGACATTGTGCCATTCGATTCTCAGCTAGAGCGTCTTCTGTGTGGAGACATGCGTGAGTGAGCTTACCTTCGTTGAAGGTTGTGCGTCAGGGCTGGCAAACTCGGCATGTAAAAATCTATTGCCAATCATTAGCGGACTGGAGTTCCGCTGTGGTGACCCCTAACTGGGAAAAAACGAATGACGCAAACAAACATGGAGTCAGCATTGTCACTGCCTGGAAACAATGATTCCTATCATACCTTGCCTGCAACTAGAGTTTCTATGGTGGGCAGAGGCCTGCCACCAAAACAAGGGACTGCCATTCACACCACCCCCAGTCGCCCAAACCCTGGCTACAGACACATCAGACTATGCATAGTTCATAGGTAGGTACTAGGCTGTCGGCCCTGGGGCCTATACAAGCCCAGCCAAAAAGGTACCCTGGCTTTTGCCACCCAAGAAAATTATTTTCCTGTGCCACTGTGGAGCAGAGCCACAGAGGTGATCCCCAGGGTGAATTTCCTATTTCCCATCCACTCATCAAGATTTTTCTTGAAGAGTGCTAATGAGCTTTGTTTGATATAGATAGGTAGTTTTTTCCAGAGTATGGAAAGTCTCTGGGACAGGAATCTGTCCCTCCGGTATGTTCTGTTTATTGTGGTGACAAGGTTTAGGTCCCTAGAGTGTGTAGCTCGGATGGATTTGGATTTATTTAAGTGGAGCATGTCCAACAGTTCTAGGTTTGACATAGCTTTGTATGTTAGGCAGAGATCACTTCTGAGTAGGCGATATGCGACGGAGTAAAGCTGGAGTTTTTTGAGACGGTCTGCGTAGGGCATCTGTTTGAGGCCGGTAATCCTCTTTGTGAGGTATTTCTGTGGCCTTTCCAGTTGTAGATGTCTTGTGAGGTACATACCAAAAGGCGCATTGTACTCTGTAATGGGTCTGAGTGATGAGTAGAGTGGAACAATGACCTCTTTTTTTCTAGATGAGAAACCTTTTGTGATGAGGTGTGCCACGTAGAAGGATTTCCTGACTACTGTGGCGATGTTATCAAAGGAGAGACTACTGCCCACCTGTGTCCCAAGGTCTCCTCACACTTTCGGTGTTAAGTATACTACCGCCTATGTTGTAGTTCATGGGTACAGAGTTTTTACCAAAGGGGATGACAGTGCACATTTTGGCGTTGAGCTTGAGGCCATGGCTTTGACACCAGACATCTGTCTCAGTGAGGCCCTTTTGTAGGATGTCCACATCATTAGGAGTTTCGATTATGGCTCCTAGTTTGCAGTCATCTGTGAACTTCATTAGCCAAAGACCTCCTGTGTTAGCTTGTACTTCAGAGAAGTAGATACCAAACAGGAGAGGACCCAGGACTGAACCCTGTGGTACTCCACTTGTCACTGGTCTGAAGTCAGATTTGGAGTCTGCTACTTTCACAGTGTGGGTTCTGTCAGTGAGCCAGTTGGCAACCCAACTTGTGACATAGGGATTTATATCTAGTTTAGTGAGTTTATAATTCCAGAGTGGGGGATGGTGTCGAAAGCCCTGGCAAGATCTAGATAGGCTATGTGAACCACCTTATCCTTGTCTACAGCTTTGGTGACTGCTTCAAAGAAGTCTATCCGGTTTAGGAGACATGATTTGCCTTTTACAAACCCGAACTGGGTGGAGTCCAGAGGTTGGAGATTACGAATGTCTTTGTTTATAAGTTCCATGATATGGTCCATAGCCTTGCAGAGCAGGCTCGTCAGGCTAATGAGTTAGTTCCCCGGGTCCGTGGTGGCTCCCCCCTTGTGGAGTGGGATAACCGTCGCTGTGCGCCATTCAGCAGGCACAAAGCCTGAGGTGAGGCTATGGTTGAACATGGTACTTAGGTGGGGTGCCAGTTTGTTCTGTAGTTCATGTAGAACGCAGCCTGGGATGTTGTCTGGTCCCATGGATGCTGTGTTCTTGGCTTTGGAGAGTGTTTTTTTTACCTGTGCAGCCGTGATTACAGGAACTTTGCATTCTTCCGGTATAGAGATGTGCTCTTTAGTGGGTGAGAGGGGGGTATGGGTGAGAGGGGGGTAAGGTTAGCACTGAACCTATCTGCCAGGATGTTGGCAATTTCAGTTGGGTCTGTATATTTAGTGCCATTGTGGCAGATCTGAATGTTGCCATTGATATTCTTGACATAGCTATAGAATGTTTTGTGGTTGTGTTTAGAATCAGTGGCGATTTTATTTTTGTAACTAGCTTTGGAGGATTTTATCAGGGATCGCAGCTTCTTACTGAGGCTGACCAGGTAGCTCCTCCACTCATGGGATTTTTCTCTCTCTTGCAACAGTTTCTTCCTTCTGTTGTACAGTTTATGGCAGGGGACCACCATATTGGCTTCCTTTTTTTGGAGGATAGCATTTTTGTTCTGTTTGGGATAGCACGATCCATGCACTCATGTGAGTGCTTACAAGTGCAATTGTGTAAGATTCAGTAGTCATAACTGCATTGTCCATCTGCATGGTTGTTATGAAATTCACCACTTCTGTCTTAAGAAACATGAAGTTGGCTTTGGAGAAATTTTTTTACCATGGTTTCCTTAATGGGGTGTGGGGGCAGGATGTGGATATCTAGGGTAATTAGCTTATGGTCGGATCAGACCAGTGAGGCGTTTACTTCAGCTGTGAAACACGGGTCACTCATGTTGGTAATGACTAGATCTAGGATATTGTTGCCCCTGGTGGGGGTGTGGTTAAATTGATCCAGGGCATTGGAGTTTATGAATTCCAGAAAGCGTTGAGCGAAGGATTTGGTACATGAGTAGTTTTCCCAGTTAATGGTGGGGTAGTTGAAATCGCCCATTATTAGGGTGTTTGGTTGAACCCTAATATTTTCCAGTACATACAGAAAAGAGGAGTGGGAATTCTGGGACATGATGGGTGATCTGTAGCAAGCTACAGTTTGGATTTCAGTTTTGCCCAGAGTTGGTTGCACTTGGATAACCTCTGCTGCATTATGCTGAGCAACTTCCCTGGGGGTGTGGGTATCCTTAATGAATATGGACACACCTCCGCATTTGATGTTCCGGTCCAGGTTTCATGGCCGAAAAGTGTGGTATGAGTTGTAGCATGGTATTACAGGGGTGCTCTCTGGAGCCTTGAACCAGGTCTCAGTCAGTGCACAGTTATCGATGTTCTCCATTTTAAGGAGTGCCTCGAGTGAGTGCATTTGGAGATTTAGACTTCTAGCATTGAGTAGCATCACCCTCCGTTTTTGCTTGCCTGTTCCTGTTACGGTGGTGAATTTGTCATTTCAACCTTGCCTAAAAAAGGCACTATAGTGGCGGCAAGAACCTTAGCCAGTATCCGGAATCCCAGGGGTGACCGGTGCAGGCCGTCTCTGGCAAAGCATCGTGGTCTGTCGACCATGTCATCCCAGGCAGACAGATCAGGTCAAATGGAGCCCAAATCAATCATGTTTGGAAACTGGATCCACGGGTTGTCAACATGTTGACATGCAAATGAGAGGTCCCAGACATAGATCTTTTTGCCTCACCCCAGAACTATCAGTTGGACCAATTTTGCACAAGAACTCATCACAAAAAAGCCTGGAAAGAGGATGCCTTTCCCCCTCTGCCTCTGCTCTCCAAAGTTCTACTAAGAGTCAAACAGAACAAACCAAAAATGATTTTGATTCCTCCAGACTGGCCTCGTCAACCCTGGTACCCACTCCTGTGCAGTGTGTCATGGTTATCTCCATGGCAACTGCCTCAGATTCCTTTTCTGCTGTCTCAGCAGGAGAAACAGATTCTGCACCCTCAGCTTCCAACACTGAACCTTGCAGCCTGGCTAATTATTTAAACTCTCCCTTACCATCCCTCAGCAAACCTGTGATGGATGTTATCTTAGAGGCAAGGAGGCCTAGTACTAGAAAATCTTATGCTGAAAAATGGAAAAGATTCTTTTCCTGGAACCCATCTGAAGGGATGAGCACAGCAGCGCCCATTTTACCTCAGAGTTTGCAGTACTTAACTGAGATGCTTCACAAGGGTCTGTCTTATTCCTCCATTAAAATCCTCGCCTCAGCCATTTCAGCTCATTATAACACAGAACTTCCCCTCTTCTCTCATCCACGGCTCAAGCAGTACCTCAGAGGAGCCAAAGGTTTGAGACCACCCAAGAGAGTTCCAACCCCAGCCTGGGACCTTAACTTTTTATTGAAGAAACTAACTCTACCTCCTTTCGATGCAGCTGCTACTGCAGACTTAAAATTTCTTTCTTGGAAAACAGCTTTCCTTTTAGCAATCACTTCAGCTAGAAGGGTATCTGAATTACAGGCCCTTATGGCAGTGGAGCCTTTCATCATCTTTCATGCGGACAGGGTGTCAATGAGAACCAATCCATCCTTCATGCCCAATGTGGTATCCAGTGTGGCTCTTAAACAGTCCATTCATTTGCCAACCTTCTTTCCCAGTCCACAGAACAGTGGGGAACAGACTCTGCATTCCTTGGATATGCACAGACAACTGAGATTCTATCTGGACAGGACTAAACCTCAAAGAAAATCTGATCAACTGCTGGTAGCATTTGCTGCCGGAGCAGAGGGGAAGGCCATTTCAAAACAAACCATTTCTAAATGGATAAGCGATTGCATTCATTTCTGGTATAAGCACCATGGAAAACCTATCCCCCAGGGGATGAGACCTCACTCCACCAGGGCTGCATCTACTTCTACAGCCTTTCTCAGAGGCATTCCTACCAGGGACATCCTAGAAACTGCTACCTGGAGTTCTGTACATACTTTCACCAAGCATTATCATTTGCCAATTTTCTCTAAATCCAGAGCTGGCTTTGCTACTGCAGTCTTGCAAGGCCTTATAGCTGGCCCTAATGCTATCTAAATGCCTCCTCCCAGCCATAGCTTTGGGAGTCTACCAAAATGTAATGACTGCAACAGTGAAACACGAACATAGTATAGTTGTGTACACTTACCATAAATGTAGATGTTAGAATGTATTCACTGTTGCAGTCCTGGTTACCCTCCCTCCTGCCCCGTAACTTATTTTGGCTATACCTCTACTTTCCTTTACTATGCTTAAAAGCCTTTTTGGTGTATTTGCTTTTTTGTTGGAGGTATACCTTTGTGTTTTTATGTTTAATTGCTCCCCATTAGGGGGTCAGCTGACATCTGGGGCAAGAAAAACTGATGTAATGGCGAAGGCTGCATGTTTTATACACCTGACGTCCTGACATTATGGAAGAAGGGACAGCAACCGACACAGGATCCAAGACTGTTAATCAGGCTGACTGAGGGCAACCTGTAAGCAGATTATCCAAATGTAATGACTGCAACAGTGAATACACTTGAACATCTACATTTATGGTAAGTGTACACAACTGTACTTTACTGCTATTCTTATGTGTCACACTTTCTTTAGTGTGTGTAATTGTTGTGACTGTTTCCAGGGCTACTGCTCCTTTGAGACTTTTTTGTGTGGGTATGTATTTCTGAAAAAGTGAAATCTTGAGATTTTTTAATTTTCCGTTGGATAAGGAGGTCTTCTCGGGTCCATGTTATACTTAGGTACTAACAGTTTAGTGTAACAGGCATATTGTTCTAGGCAGTTACACCTCTTCCCTGTGCAATTTGGGAAAATCCACTTGAAGATAGGTGTAGGTATCCATGTCCAGTTGACCAGTGTTGAATAAGTTGAACAACGTATGATCAGCAATGGAAAAACTCCTGTTGATGATGTTCCTGGAAACTTCTCTGTAACTTGATTAATCAGTAAGCATATTCTGTATCTCACAGTTGTAAACATCTTAATGAAACAATCGATGTTAAATGCTTTCTACAAGCTTTAAAATGTAATGTTACTTGGAAATTAACTTTGTGTGTGTGTGTATATATATATATATATATATATATATATATATATATATATATATATATATACACACACACACACACATATATATTTATATATACACACACTCATATATATTTATATATATATATATATATGTGTGTGTGTGTATGGGATCCGTATAGATCCCCGAAAGCACTTTCTGCCGAAGCAGAAATCACTGAACATACATAACCGAAAGTTCTATTCATCGAAGCTCACTTTCGGTTATGTATGCTGGTTGTGCCATTCGCACTATGGTGCTGTTAAGGGAGAATTCCCTTTTCCCCACTGCAGTGCGACTTCGGAGTGAGAATATAAAAGTAGGGGGTTGTGGGGGGTGCAGAGGTGCTTGCCTCCCTGCATAAAATATGATTTATTGTTTTTTTTTTCTCGAACGGACTTTAACAAAAGTGTTTTTTCTGTGAAAGCGCTTTCGTTAAAGTGCATTCGGTTATTGTGAATTTGGACTATTGAACTTTCGTTCAGTAGTCCTAGATCCATGTGTGTATATATATATATATATATATATATATATATATATATATATATATATATATATATATATATATATATATATTTATTTATTTATTTTAAGCAAATTGTAGTTGCTTTTTAGTCCTGTCACTTGAAATTTTCAAGGGAATTTTTCATGTTTGTGACATCAGTTTTTATCTTTCATTAATTTTGGATCACATGATTTATGTGCATTCTCTTTAATTTCTTATGGGAGAGCTACATTTATCATTTTCTGATGAAGTTCTGCCCTGATTAAAGTTGAACGAAAGCACAAAAGTTTGTGTCTGAACCCTTGCCTTGATATATGTGTTTTTAGTTTAGAGTTTTTCATTTTGCAATATTCAACTTTATTTATGTATGAGTGTCTTAGATTTATTCAGGTTTTTTTTTATCATTCTGTGTTAAAATATTTGTGACTAATTAAAGCAGTTAGGAAAGAGGCTTGTAATGGGTTTTCTGAACTCGTATATTAGAGGATCTTTTGAAGTCCAAATACATTAAGGAATGTGGTCGATGTAGAGTATACTTTAGGAATGGGTTGGGTGACAGCTGTTCTAATTGCAAGACCATTAGTGATTCTCCATTGTACTTATGTCATTATGGCAAGGCTTTCTTAACAATACTTGAATATCTAAAAGATTAGAGCTGGATTAGTGAGAGCTATAATAGTAATGAAAGCATTACTCATCATATAAAGAAACGTATGACTCTGAAAGTAAGAATTTAATTATAGCCATTGATCTGTCTAGGGGGTGAGGTTAAGGACAAAATAAGAAAGAAGATGGCAAAATCTTGTCCCATTAAAAATGCAAAAAACTCCTCATAAAGACTTTGGGTATTTTGGGTGAAACTTTTGATAATCATTTAAATCATTGAAATTCTTTTATTAACACAAGTAACCCTGAAAGTTAATACACATTTGAAATTGAAAGTGTAGCACTTATTGACTGAAGAATTAGTGGATCATTTAGTTGAGGGAAAGCTAATTTCATTAGCACATGACACTACACCTGCTTGTATTATACCCTGATTTATCTTCAGTGGTTACCACACCTTTGGAATGGACTCCCACTTCATGTCAAATAGAATACCTCATTGGCCCTCTTCAAACGTAATCTGGCCCTCTTCAAATGCAGTCTGGACAATTGGATGTGTAACCGTACATTCACCCCAGGGGTTCCACCTGTGTCGCTCTTGGACAGGGGTAATTGGCACTAATCGTGGAAGTAAAAGGCTAGAACTTGGCAAGGCTTGTAAGAGCCCTAGGGTCATTAGCCTAGTAACGTCCTATGATCACTGTACACCTTTGAAGCATATGAAGGATTCTTTTTTGGACATCATTGAGTATTTGGAAAAACTAAGTATATTGTGAGTGAAATTATACCATCCCCTGTATTTTCAGATTTGTGTACCAAGGCTCATATTTTCAACAACTGGTTAAGAGAACTTTCCTTGGTGTATAACTTGCAGTTAGTTAAATTTTGGGAGGTCCGCTTCTGTGACTTCAGGCTATACATGCACAGTTTTTAAGTATGAATTTTTGTGACAGAATTCCGGTAGGGAAGGGATAGTGCTTTGGGTTCATAAATCAATGACATCTTGTCTTAAGTCTATAGCTATGATCAGATTTTTAACGATTCCTTAAATTTATCACTTCCCAGTTATGGATAATTGTTCACATTGGAGATATTTAATGAACTTGATAGAAGAGGTGATGTTGTTCTACTAGGAGATCTTTCACTATCCTATGCTAACATCATCAGACTCGATTTTGAAAAAAACAAAACAAAAAAAAATGTAAAGTAGATCTGCAGAATTTAATGAAACTGTATACTAGTAGCAACTGGTCTCATTTCATAAATAACCCAAAGGATGATTTTGGGTATAGGCCATTGGAAGAACTGTTGCAGGCTTGCTTATAATTGAAACTAACAAATGTTAATCCATATTTTCCTTATTGGTGGACTACAGCAGTATTAAAATTGTACAGAAAGAAAAGGTGAAGTGAAACTATATCCATCAAATACAAACAAGAAGAAATTTAATAATTTGTAGCCCCTTAAGTGAAATACAAATTGCTAAGGTCTGTTATTAAATGAAGTTGATAAGTAACACAAGTCTTCTATAAATCAGTTATAGAAATAATAGTCTTTCATATAACTACAGTAGTAATAAAGAGATCATTAGCAAAGCTAATAAAATAACAAATAAGTTTAACTCAGTTTTTGGTAGGTTTTTGAAGTTAAGGATGAAGTACACAGTTGTACTGTCTCATGTTTATGCCCAGTAGTTACAGAATTAACTATTTCCAGTGCCTTCTCTTAGGTAAAAGAAACCACATCTATGAGCCCTAATTTGATATCATGACATTTGTTATTTACTTTAAAACGTAGTTATTCCCAGTCTTACTATTAAGTTTAACAAGTTATTGGACTAGGGAATTTTCTCTCACTCATGGAAATTGTCATCTGTTATACCTGTCTATAAGAATGGATTGGAAGGACCGAATAAAAAATAAGCCTATAAGGTTAACATCTTTACTTGAAAAGTGTTTTGAGAGGTGTTTGTTGGACCCCATGGAAAACTCTGAGGAAAATATTGACGTTATTTGTAAACATAGATTTATAAAAAGGAGATTTATGCTTAGCAACTTAGTGCATTTTTGAGAAGAAATCACTTCTTCTGTAGACTTAGGCTTGTGTCCAGGAGTTATATTTTGGACCTAGCTAAGGCCTTTGACAGTTTGCCACATAAAACTGTTAGAAAAGCTTACATAACTGCAGAAATCAGTAAATATATTTTAAGATGGATTGAGAGTTGTCTGTATGGTAAGAAGGCAGTGTGTTAAAGGGACAATTCAACGTTTAAAATTTGTGTATGAATTTAGGACAACCAAAGTAACCGCCACCTTAATGTCGTATAATCTGATGTTAATCTTCTTTCCATTCATCACTGATGGGTTCGGTTCCAAGCCCCTTGGAACTGTCTCCCCCTAATACCAAGCTCGCGTACACCAAAAACTCTTGAGCTAAGCTGCTACCCACAATGCCTTTCTCCCTGTTACTTTGGATCTCGTTTGCTGCGTAGCGATATAGCGGCGTTTCACCGAGCTCTCAAGCTAAATGTTATTTTTCTTGATACTTTTGTGTTTTTGGATATTTATCCCGTATTTAGTCAATTTCTAATTTTTTTCCCTTGTATTTCACTCATTTTACTGTTATTGTATCTTTTCTTACTATATCTATCAATTGGGTAATTCTTTTTACCATCGTTGGTACTCCCTCTCCTTACCTTGTGGTATCGCTTGATGCCATCATTGGTATCTTCTTTCCCTTTCTTCTTTCTTTTCTTGCCTTTTTAGGTGTTTAGTATTCTTGTTAACTGGTGATTTGTGTGTGTGTGTAAATGATAAAAAGCGGACTTCGGGGTTTAAACATTGCACCTCTTGCAATGGTAAACTCCCAAACAGCGACTGTCACGATGACTGTGTTTATTGTCTAGGGGTTTCTCACCTCTGTGTTAAACCACCTTGTCAAATTTGCCAAAGCGGACGCTGAATGAAAGGAAAAATAAATTTATCTTGAAAGGCCTTCTCGCTTCTTTTTTCTCAGAGGCGCTTTCTGTGTCTGAGGTCTCATCCCCTCCAATAAAGGACAAGAAACGTCCCCATTCTGATCCGTCTTCACCAGCTGGTGGTAGGAGTAAGACCAATAAACATAAGGCCCACAAAACTTCCTCTGAGCGTAGACTTGCTACTTCGGCTCCGACTACATCTACTGTTCCAAGCTCTTCTCCGATTACTACATTGACTCAGGCCATGGAGATTACTGGATTTTCGATGTCGGCGCCACCCTCTTCACCAACCTTGCCTTACCACTTCAGCTACGGCACCGACCTTGCCTTCCACTTCACCTACGGCATGGCCTTCCCTTCGACTACGTCTACGGCACCAATTTTGCCTTTGACCACACCTAAAATGGTTCCGACCCATGCAGTTTCTTTGGAACTGATGACATTAACTCAGAGCGCCTCTTCGGCTCAGAGTCCTTTTACTACTCCACTAATTCCTTTTCCACGTGTTTCTCCAAATTCGAGAATACGGTGCCAATAGCTCAGACATCACGGACCTGATACTCCCCTTCCTTGGCTCTGTTAGTGGGTCATATGTGCAGTCCCTTTTTGGATTGACCCAGACTCCCCTTCAGGAGTGTCCACGAAGTCCACCAGGAGTGTATCCAAACTTGATGTGGTGCGCCTGTTGGATTAGCTGTTGACAGCCAGAGGGATACCAAATGTTCCTAAGACTCATCCCCCTCTGGGACATGGGTCTTTCTCTTCAAGACTCTGATGTATGCTCCTCCTTTGGACCAGTCTGTTCCAAAGCCCATTCGTTCCGTCGTACTTTGTGGAATCCCGATGTTCTTCGTGTTTCACTGTTGCAGTCATCATACTTGGGTTATCTGCCTGCAGGTAGCCCTCAGTCGGCCCAAATAAGTGTCTTGTTATTTCTGCGTCAGATGCTGTCGCCTCATCCATGATGTCAGGTCGTCGGGGGGGGGGGGTGTAAAACATGCAGCCAACGTCATTACATCACCTTTTCTTGCTGTGCGGGAGCCCAAAGCTGAAGCAGTTCGCATGTGCCAGTCAGCAGCTACCTGAAGTTTCCGTTTTTTTTTTTGAGTTTCAAACCTGAAGTCTTCTAAAGCTAAGTATCCTGTTGGGGATCCTTCTTTCCTGCTCTAACCGATGTAAGAAAAAGTTAACAATTGTCTTGCCTGTGGAAAGCAAATGCCTCACAGAGATTTTCATTCTTACTGCATCACCTGTTTAGGCCCAGACCATGACGTCCCTCACTGTTGGTTTTGTGCCTTGTTCAACCCCTGAACTATTCGTCGTCGGGCTATTTTTGTCTCTAAATTCTTTTGCTCTCATTCTCCATATTCCGAAATGGCTTCGGTAAGCCACCCGACTACCGATCTTCCAAAAAAACGCAAAGATAAAGACAGACAGACCGTATAGGTCCAAAACTGCTGATGACGTTTCCGTTAAGCTAGTCACCAGTCTGCCGGTACTCAGGCGCTTTTGTAGCCCCTGTTGCCCGCTTCTACAGATTCACAGGCCTCTACTGATACCCATTCAGAGTCCATTATGCAGCGAGATGCTTCTTCGACTATGGAACCTACGGATGTCTCTACCTTGGATGGGTCCGGAGCCGCTGTGCAGGCACCGGCTTCTGAGGGTGTATTCAGACCTTCCGATGTTCATATCAAACTGACTACTTTGTTAATGACTAAATCTACCAAATTTCTCAGGCCCAGAATTTGCACTACGCCTAGGAAACCGATGACCAAATCACATTCCCAAGCTGCCATGCCACAGAAACAAATGCTTAGAATGGCTGAAGACCTTATTACTTTAATTAGGGGAAGCCAGCCTTCCCCCTCTAAAAGACAAATAATTGATTTTTCTTCTGATTCTTAGACCCCTGTGATTACCAGGACACACCCATGTGTACCTATGCGGACACAGATGCAGAGGATTAAATTCAACCTGTGCCAGCAGAGCAAAGGGGAGAGGGTTTCTATTCCAGGCTGTTCCTGTTGCCCAGGAAAGAGACCTCTTGGTGCCCTATTCTGGATCTGTCAACCCTAAACACCTTCCTGGTGGTACCAAAATTCAAAATGCTTACACTCCAGCAGCTCCTTCTTATGCTAGCCAAGCACTCCTGGCTAGTCACCCTAGGCGTAAAAGAAGCTTATCTGCACATCCCCATAAGGGAATCTTTAAGGAAATATCTACGATGTTCATCATGTTACCCTGCTGCAATCATCACACTTGGGTTATCCTGCCATCAGGCGGTCCTGCAGTCGGCCCGAGTTCCAAAGTCTTGGTCCGGCGTCGGTTGCTGTCGCTTCTTCCCTGATGTCAGTGCGCCAGGGGTATACAGGAGGTATCCGACGCCATTTTCTTAAGTCTTTCTTGCCGCGCGGTGCCCAAAGCAGAAGCAGTTCGCAAGTGCCGGTCGGCCGACACCTGAGATTTTCGAATCGAATTTCAGTCCGAAGTCTTCAATAAAGCTAAGTACCCCATTGGGGAACCTTTTCTTTCCTCAGTCCGATGTCAGAAAAAGTTAACAATTGCATTTCTTGTGGGAAGCAAATACCTCATAAGGACTTCCATTCTTATTGTATTCTTTGCCTAGTCCCTGACCACGACGACACAGGTTTCGGTTTTGTGCTAGGTTTAATAAACGAACTATCAAACGCCGTTTTGATTTCGCACAACCTTACTTTGGTAGGAAATTTAATTATATCATGCCGTCGGAGCAGCCGACGACCGGCATGCATAAAAAACGCAAGGATAAGGACAGGCAGCCTAGAACCAAGCCAGACTCCGAGGCCTCTGCTGGGTTTGTCGCCGGTTTTCATTGAGGCGCCTACGCAGCCCCTGACTACCGCGGAATTGGAACCCCAGACAGCTTTGGATTCTCATGTGGAGTATACTAGGCCGTCGCATCCATCTTCATTAGGCCCTTCCGACACCGGAGCAGAAGGTGATCCCGGTGCAGTAGAAACGCCTTCAGTTACAGAAGGTGTCTTCAGACCGACTACACTCACCATTAAATGTTGTGCTAAGCTTAAAACTCCATTAAAACCTAAAAAGACTGTACACTAGTCTCCAGTTCAAGGCCCCATGCCTAAGAAACAGATGCTTAAGATGGCTGAAGATTTGATTACCCTAATCAGTGGTTCCCATCCCCCTCCAGATAAAAGGCCAAGACAAGAGGAGGATTATGCTTCCTCTGACCAGGTTTCTGTTTCCTCAGATTCTTCTGAGGAACAGGATTACACTTTTTCGCATTATGAAGACTCTGATGCTGAAGACTCTGTTCCCTCAGCATCTCCCCCTGAAGACTACTCCTTTGGGGAAACTTTACGTACCATGAGGGAACATTTCCACCGGGAAGGCCAGGACTACTATGATTCTAAGAAAAGGCTCCGAGAGTTCCTTTTACTACCCCAGCACAGACCACTTGCTATCCCTCCAGTTTTAGATATTGTGGATGATGTTTACTTAGAGTCTAGTCTAAATCCAGACTCCCTACCTCCTCCTCCAGCCAAACCAGACAGATACTACAGAGTACCTGACTCACACAAATTCCTTTATAAAAGCCCTCTGGCTGACCCAGAAACAATTTCCCAGGGTCCCAAAGGGGCTAAAGCTTCTATGGCTAAAAATCCTGTACCCTCAGAAAGGGATTCCAGAGCCCTAGATAGATGGGAAAAGAAGATATACACCTCAGCTACTCTGGCTATGAGAGCATTAAATTGTCAGTTTCACATGCTGAAATATCAGCAATTCCTAATGTCTCAATTAAAACAAAAACTGAGCACACATTCTGAACAGTCTGAATTCAAGGAACTGCAGAATCTGTTGCAGGCAGCTGATCAGGTGGGCAAACATACTTTACAATGTGGATTTGATTCATTGGAAGCTTCCTGCAGACCAGCTGTTACTGGGTCTGTCATACGTAGACATGCTTGGTTAAAAGAACAAACCCTACCTGATCATGTTAAAGCAAAATTATTGGATGCACCTTTACAGCAGGATGTCTTATTTGGTGTCAAAGCAGAAGAGGTTTTAAAGAAAATGGAGGATAAGGCAAAGTCTATGCAGACGGTCAAGGATTTTTTTACAGGTACAACCCCCTCGTTTCAGCAGAAATTGGCCAACAAAAAACTGGTCCTTTCCAGCTTCTGACAGACCACAGAGGGGCAAAAACAGACGCCCAAGGGGCAGAGGTCGGTCACAAGGCCCTTACAAACCTAGTCAATGGGGTGCCGCAACCCAGAAAGGAGGTGAAGACAAGGCCCCAAGCTAGCAGAGGACAAACACAATGACTCAACCCTCCAACTACCAAGCAAATCTCTCTTGGCAGATCCCTTGGGAGGAAAATTAGTACTTTTTGCAGACAACTGGCACATCATCACAAAAAACAAATGGGTCCTATGCATTGTCTCACAAGGATACAGATTCCACTTTCATACCTTGCCAAGGATAAAAGGAATGCCAAACCTGCCACCAAATCAATGGGCAGAGGCACAAAAACAAATTACAGCTCTCATGGACATGATCCATTCAACAGGTACCTACACAGGAGCAAGGACAAGGATTTTACTCAAGACTCTTTCTAGTCCCCAGAAAGGACAAAGCATGGAGACCCATTCTGGATCTTTCAATTCTGAACACTTATCTGCAAGTACCAAAATTCAAGATGCTAACACTACAGCAGCTTCTTCCCATGCTGGGCAAAGAAGGCTTTGCTAGTAACGTTGGATCTCAAGGAGACATACCTGCATGTCCCTATCAGACAAAATTGCAGAAGATACCTCCGTTTCATTGCAGGTTCAACCCATTATCAATTCTCTGCACTGCCCTTTGGCTTATCTACTGCGCCCAGGATCTTCACAAAATGCCTGGCACCTGTATTTGCATACTGCAGACAAAGAGGAATTCAAATATACCCATACCTAGACGACTGCCTTATTCAAGCAGAAAGCAAGGACATTCTTTTAAAACATCTGGCATTTGTCAAACACCTTCTAATTTGCCTAGGGTACACAGTAAACGAAAAGAAATCAAAACTAGTGTCCTCACAAAACATAATATTCCTGGGTGCCAGCTTGAATACAATGGCCCAGATGGCTTATCTCACGCCAGACAAGCAACAACAGCTGACTCAATACTTCAAAATAATGGCAACAAAGACCCAACTCCCTGCAAGAAAAATTCTGCAAGCCTTGGGATTCATGGCATCTTGCATACTACTAATACCATTTGCAAAACTGCATATAAGGACATTACAATGGTACCTGAAAAGCGTATGGACTCAGCACAGCCACAGCTTGGAAACAATGATACCACTCATTCCCTGCCTTCAACATGAGTTTCTATGGTGGGCACAGGCATGTCACCTCAACAAGGGTCAGCCTTTCACCTTACCCACAGCCAGGCAAACTACAACAGATGCATCAGACTATGCCTGGGGAGCACACATGGCAGAACAGTGCATTCAGGGCAAATGGACTACAGATCAAAGGCATCTGCATATCAATCAAAAGGAAATGCTGGCAGCACAGAATGCCCTAACAGCTTTCAAGGACCTCTTACACCCAGGACAACTAATGATAAAGACTGACAATACCACAATAATGTGGTACATCAACAAGCAAGGGGGCACACATTCCTACCCTCTGTGCTGGCAAGCAATGACCTTGTGGAACACAGCATGGTCTTACCAAGTTCAATTAAAAGCACAATTCCTGCCAGGAAAGAAAAACACATTGGCAGATGACCTAAGCAGAAACATCATGGATCCCCACGAGTGGAAACTGGATCCACAAGTATTTGCAATGATAACTCAAAAATGGAGACGCCCAGACATAGATCTGTTTGCCGACCCCCCCAAAACTACCAACTTCAAAAATTTTGCACAAGGACATTCCACCCACAAGCTTGGAAAGTGGACGCCCTCTCATTGTGTTGGAAAACATTAACAGTGTATGCCTTTCTTCCACTGCCTCTTCTAGCAAAGGTGCTGCTGAAAGTCAGATTAGAGAGGCCACAAATGATACTCATTGCACCAGACTGGCCACGCCAGCACTGGTATCCAATTCTAAAGAACATGGCCAACGGCCCACCATGGATTTTACCACATATTCCTCACCTGCTCACCCAGCGAGACAATCAAATTATACACAGCCAGTTCAAGACTTTAAACCTGGCTGCATGGCAAATTACCTAAACAATCAATCAACACCTCTACCCAAAGCTGTTATGGATGTCATTCTGGAGGCCAGGAGGCCCAGCACCAGGAAAACCTATTCAGACAAATGGAAAAGATTTTGCACCCGGAACCAGGCTAAAGGCCAAAATCCTCTTGATCCAAACATTCCTCAGATTCTACAATATTTAACTGAGATGTTGCACAAAGGACTTTCCTTCTCATCTATTAAGATCCACGCCTCAGCAATTTCAGCTCATTACAACATTGATCCTCCTTTATTTTCACATCCACTCCTAAGACAGTACCTCAGAGGGGCTAAGAACATAAGACCGCCCATGAGAGCACCAACACCTACTTGGGATCTCAACTTTGTTCTAGAAAAGCTTACACTGCCGCCCTTCAAACCAGCTTTCTCTGCTGATTTAAAGTTTCTTTCATGGAAAACTGCCCTGCTGCTAGCAATAACTTCAGCTAGAAGAGTCTCAGAGCTACAGGCACTAATGGCAGTGGAACCTTTCCTCGTTTTTCATCAAGACAGAGTCTCTCTACAAACTAACCCTTCCTTTATGCCAAAGGTGGTATCAGTGTGGCCCTAAACCAAACCATTCATTTGCCCACCTTTTTCCCAAATCCCCAGAACAAAGGAGAAAGACTCCTGCACTCTTTGGACATTCACAGACAATTACGTCACTACTTGGATAAAACTAAGGCTTCCAGAAACTCTGACCAGCTCTTTGTAGCCTATGCTGCAGGATCACAAGGAAAAGCTATCTCAAAACAGACCGTTTCAAAATGGATAGGACATTGCATACATTTCTGCTACACGCATCATGGTAAACCGGTACCTGCTAACATTGGGTCCCACTCCACCAGGGCTACAGCTACATCAGCAGCCTTTCTCAGGGGGGTGCCAACCAAGGATATTCTGGAAGCTGCAACTTGGAGTTCAGTGCACACCTTCACCAAACACGATCACTTACCTCTATATTCTAAAACTAGAGCTGGCTTTGCCACTGCAGTTTTGCAGGGCCTACTAGCTTCTTCTAACCCTGTTTAACTCCACCACCCATCCTTAGCTTTGGGATTCAACCCAAGTGTGATGACTGCAGCAGGGTAACATGATGAACATAGTACAGTTTTGTACCTGCCATAAATGTAGCTGTTCGAGTGTTCACCCTGCTGCAGTCCAGGTTACCCTCCCTCCATCCCCTCTGATCTAGCTGGACTTATCCATTCCTTTCTGTCCTATACAACCTCTGTGGTATATTTGCTTGTGACTGAAGGTATTGTTTTATTTTTGCATGCATATTTTTATATAGCAATATATACATTGCCTACCTTTTGGGGGCACCTGGCATCTAGGGCAAGAAAAACTGAAGAAAATGGCGTCTGATGCCTCTTATATACCCCTGGCGCACTGACGTCAGGGAAGAAGTGACAGCAACCGAACGCCGGACCAAGACTTTGGAACTCAGGTCGACTGCGGGACCGCCTGACGGCAGATTAACCGAAGTGTGATGACTGCAGCATGGTGAACACTCAAACATCTACATTTATGGTAGGTACAAAACTGTACTTTTCAGGACAGGCGCTATGCACGATCAGTTCTCTGCACTTCCCTTTGGCTTATCTACTGCTCCCAGGGTATTCAGAAACTACCTGGCTCCAGCCATTGCTTACTGAAGGCAGAGAAATATTCAAATTTACTCATAGGATGATTTCCCGATTCAGGCGGACAGTCAGGAATTGCTACTTCAACACCTGACGTTTGTAAAGAGACTCCTAACTTCTCTGGGGTGTACCATCAACGAAAAGAAATCACATCTGGTACCCAGCCAAAAGATTGTATTCCTGGGAGCAAGCTTGAACACAATTTCCCAGATGGCATTCCTCACTCCAGAAAAGCAGGTTTATTTGACAACTTATTTCAAACTACTCACCACGCAAACCCAGCTGTCTGCAAGACAAATACTGCAAGCCCTTGGGTTCATGGCCTCATGTATTCTACTGATTCCATATGCAAGACTGCATATGAGGAAACTTCAATGGTACTTAAAAAGTCTCTGGTGTCAACATTCCCAGGACCTGGAAACGGTGATTCCTATCATTCCTCGCCTAAGGACAGAGTTCCTTTGGTGGGCAGAGGCTTGCAACCACAACAAGGGACTCCCTTTCTCACACCCCCCTGCCGTCTAAACTCTTGACAACAGACGCATCAGACTATGTATGGGGGGCTCACATGGCAGGCAAATGAATTCAAGGCAAGTGGAGCCCAGGACAAATTCACCTGCATATCAGTCAAAATTTTTTTTTAGCTGTACAGAATGCACTGACAGCCTTCAAATACCTTATCCTCCCAGGACAACTCCTGATAAAGACAGACAACACCACAGATGATGTTCGTGTTTCACTGTTGCAGTCATCACATTTGGGTTATTTGCCTGCAGGTAGCCCTCAGCCGGCCTGAATACCAGAGTCTTTGGATTTCTGTGTCGGATGCTCTCTTCTTCCATGACATCAGGTCGTCAGGGGTATAAAACATGCAGCTGACACCATTACATCAATCTTTTTTGCTGTGCCCGAAGCAGAAGCAGTTTGCAAGTGCCGGTCAGCCGTCTCCTGAAATTTTCATTTTCGAGTTTCAGACCCAAAGTCTTCAAAAAAGATAAGTACCCCGTTGGGATCCTTTTTCTAACTCCAACGGATGTCAGTAAAAGTTAACAATTGTCTTGCCTGTGAAAAGCAAATACCTCATAGAGATTTTCATTCTTACTGCATCCCCTGTTTAGGCCCAGACCACGACGTCCCTCACTGTTGGTTTTGTGTCATGTTCAACCCCCAAACTCTTCATCATTGGGCTATTTTTGCAGCTAATTACTTTCGTACTCTATCTCAGTACTCCAAAATGGCTTCGTTAAGCCATCCGACTTCCGAAAAAAACGTAAGGATAAAGACAGACCGCATAGGTCCAGAACTGCTGAACACTCTTCCGATAAGCTAGTCGTCATTCCGCCGGTACTCAGGCACTTTCGCAGCCCCTTATACGCACTACTTCAGATTCGCAGGCCTCTACTGAGACCCATTCGGAGTCCGGTATGCTTGAGATTCTTCTTCGACAATGGAACCTGCGGATGTCTCTTCCTTGGATGGGGCCAGAGCCGCTATGCAGGCACCGGCTTCTGAGGGTGTATTCAGGCCTACAGACATTCATATTAAACCGACGCCATCGATTTCATCCAGTCCAAAAACTCGCACTAAGCCTAGAAAGCCAACGACCAAACCGCAGCCTCAGGCCTATAGGCCTATAAAACAAATGCTTAGAATGGCTGAAGGACCTTATTGCCTTAATTAGGGGAAGCCAATCTTCCCCCTCTGAGACCTAGAACTGAATTTCTTTCTGATTCTTCTGACCAGGAATCTGATATTTCTGCTCCTTCTGATTACCCGGACTTGCCCTTATCTACTTATAAAGATTCTGATTCAGATGATTCCATTCTCTCCGCTTCCACTCCAGAAGATCTTTCTTTTGGTGAAACCTTGCATACTCTTTGGGAGCATTTCTGCTGGGAAAGCCAGGATTACTCTGAGTCCAGAAAGGGACTTGGGGAATTCTTGCTCCTGCCTTAACACAGGCCTTTAGCTATCCCTCCTGTTTTGGACATTGTAGATGATGCTTTCTTGGAATATAGCCTTGCCCCAGGCACTTTGCCTCCAGCTCCCAGAAAACCTGACAGGTTCTACAGAGTATCTAACTCTCACAAGTTCCTCTTCAAGAATCCTTCCGCGGATCCAGAGACCATTTCCCAAGGACCAAAAGGCATTAAGGCTACTACTGCCAAAAATCCTACCCCTTCAGATAGAGATTTTAGAGCCTTAGACAGATGGAGTAAGAAAGTATACACTTCTGCTACTATGGCCATTAGGGCTTTAAATTGCCAGTTTCATATTTTAAAGTATCAGCAGCATATTTTGGGATTACTTAAACAGAAAATGATGTTGATTCCTGACTGTGTTGAACACACAGAATTGCAAGATTTAATGTATTCTGCAGAACATGTTATTAAACGTACTTTGCAATGTGGTTTTGATGCTTTAGAAGCATCTTGCAGTGTTGCTGTCACTGGTCTTTACTTAGGCATGCTTGTCTTAAGGAACAAAACTTGTCCGAATCATGTTAAAGCTAAATTACTGGACGCTCCCTTAAACCAAGACCGTTTTTTTTTTTGGTAACAAAACAGAAGTCTTCAAAAGGATGGAGGAAGATGCTAGATCTATGCAAACTGTTAAATATTTCCTACAAGTACAGCCTCTCAGATTCAGTAGGCATTGGACTTCAAAGAGCTGGTCCTTTCCCGTCCCTTCCAGGCCTTCTTGGTCCAAACCAAGGAACAGCAGACAACCTAGGCTACAGTCTCAGACTACGCACAGACCTAAGCAGTGGGGGGGGGGGGGGGGCTCCAGCTTCATAAAGCAGGGAGTAGTACGCTACCCTACTACAGAAAAGTGGCACAATGACTTAACCTTAACCCTTCCAAGCCCTGCTCAACTACCTGCTCCCTTAGGAGGAAAGCTCGCCCTGCATGCAAAAAACTTGGGAACTCATTACCCAGGACAAATGGGTTTTGAGCATAGTTTCCCAAAGGATACAGATTCCACTTCCACACACTACCAACCCCAAAGGTTGACCAGGCCTCCACACACTACCAACCCCAAAGGTTGGCCAGGCCTCCCCCCAAATCAGTGGGAGGAGGTCCAGCAGCAGGTTCTCTCTCCTCAGTATCAGGGCTATTCAACCTGTCCCAGCAGAACAAAGGGGGCAAGGTTTTTATTAAAGTCTTTTTCTGATACCCAGAAGAGACGACAACTGGCATCCTATCCTGGACCACTCTATTCTCAACACCTTTCTGGTAGTTCCAAAATTCAAAATGCTAACCCTTCAACAGCTTCTTCCTATGCTAGCCAAGGATGCCTTGCTGGTAACCCTAGACTTAAAGGAAGCTTACCTGCACATCCCAATAAGGGAATATTGCAGGAAATGCCTACGCTTCAGGGCAGGCTCCATGCACTATCAGATCTCTGCACTTCCCTTTGGCTTACTGTGCCCAGGGTATTCACAAAGTGTCTAGCTCCAGCCATTGCATTTTGCAGGCAGAGAAATATTCAAATTTACCCATACTTGACGATTGTCTGATTCAGGCAGAAAGCCAGGACTTATTACAACACCCGGCATTCGTAAAGAAGCTTCTAACCTCACTGGGGTACAACATCAATGAAAAGAAATCTCACCTAGTACCCTGCCGACAGATTGTATTCCTGGGAGCAATCTTGAACACAACTTCCCAGATGGCTTTCCTCACTCCGAAGAAACAAGTTTATTTGACAACCTACTTCGAACTATTGGCCACAAAACCCCAGTTATCTGCAAGAAAAATACTGCAAGCCCTGGTGTTCATGGCCTCTTGCATTCTACTAATTCCATATGCAAGACTGCATATGAGGAAACTCCAGTGGTACCTAAAAAGCCTATGGTGTCAACATTCTAAGGACCTGGAAACGCTTTCTGTCATTCCTTGTATCAAGACAGAGGTCCTTTGGTGGGCCAGAGGACTGCCACCCCAGCAAGGAACTCCCTTTCACTCTACCCCCTGCCGCCCTAACCCTTACGACAGACGTATCAAACTATGCATGGGGTGCTCACATGGCAGGGCAGTGCATTCAGGGCAAATAGAACCCGAGACAGATACACCTGCATATCAATCAAAAAGAAATATTAGCTATACAGAATGCTGTGACAGCCTTCAAAGACCTTATTCTTCCAGGACAACTTTTGGTAAAGACAGACAACATCACAGTTATATGGTACATAAGCAAGGGGGAACCCACTCGTACCCTTCTGCAGACTAACCATGGCTCTGTGGAACACAGCCTTGAGCTACCAAGTACACCTACAAACTCAATTCCTGCCAGGCAAACTAAATTCACTGACAGGCGACTTTAGCAGAAATCGCATGGACCCACGCAAATGGAAACTAGAGGCCAAAATATTCAAACTCTTGAGGAACAAATGGGGGACTCCAGAGCTGTTTGCCTCCCCTCAGAACTACCAGTTGAACAAATTCTGCACAAGAAATCCCCAGAGACAAGCTTGGAAAGTGGATGCCCTGTCCTTCACCTGGAAAAGCCTCTTGGTTTATGCCTTTCCCCCTCTGCCTCTCCTCTCGAAGGTTCTACTAAAGATCAAACAGGGCAAGCCAAGGACAGTACTGATTGCACCAGACTTAGCACGTATCCCCTCTTGCACAGTATGACACTGCTGCAACCATGGCACCTGCCTCAGACCCCTTCCCTGCTGTCCCAGCAGGCGGGCCAGATTCTGCACCCTCAGCTTCAAACCCTGAACCTTGCAGCCTGGCTAATTCTTTGAGCTCTCCTCTAACATCCCTCAGTAAGCAGGTGCTGGATGTCATTCTGGAGGCAAGGAGGCCTAGTACTAGAAAATACTATGCTGAAAAGCAGAAAAGATGCTGTTCCTGGAGCCAAGCTCAGGGGATGGGCACAACAATGCCCAGTTTACCTCATATTCTACAGTACTTAACAGAAATGTTCCACAAGGGCCTATCCTTTTGGTCAGTTAAATTTCATGCCTCTGCCATTTCAGCACATTATAATACTGAGCCACCCCTCTTCTCTCACTTCTTGCTAAAACAATTCCTTAGAGGGGCCAAAAATTGAAGGCGCTCCCACTCCAGGCTGGGATCTTAACTTTGTATTGGGAAAGCTCACTCTCCCTCCCTTTGAGCCAGCTGTAACAGCAGAGTTGAAATTCCTTTCTTGGAAAACACCCTTCCTTCTAGCCATCACTTCAGCAAGAAGAGTATCTGAGTTACAGGCCCTCATGACAGTGGGAACCCTTCATTATCTTCCATGAGGACAGGGTTTCCTTCAGGACTAACCCTTCCTTTATGCCCAAGGTGGTGTCTAGTGTGGCCCTAAATGAGTCCATTCATTTGCCTACTTTTTTCCTAATCCACAAAACCAAGGGGAACGAATACTGCACTCTCTGGCGTGCACAGACAACTTAGATTTTATTTGGACAGGACTAAGCCTCTCAGAAGATCTGAACAGCTGCTGGTTGGCTTTGCTGCAGGGGCAGAGGGGAAGGCCATTTCAAAGCAAACCATTTTCAAATGGATAGCCCATTGCATTCATTTCTGCTACAAGCACCATGGAAAACCTACCCCACTTGGGATAAGATCACATTCCACCAGGGCTGCATCTACCTCTACGGCTTTTCTCTGAGGAGTCCATACCAGGGACATTCTAGAGGCTGCTACTTGGACCTCTGTACATACCTTCACCAAGCATTACCACATGCCTATCTTTTCCAGATTTGCCACTGCAGTGTTGCAGGGCTTAATAGCTGAACCTAATGCTCCTTAATTTCCTCCTCCCTTAACTTTGGGAATCAACCCAAATGTGATGACTGCAGCAGTGAAACCTGAAGAACATAGTATAGTTGTGTACATGTACCATAAATGTAGATGTTCGAGTTTATTCACTGTTGCAGTCCTGGTTACTCTCCCTCCAGCCCCCTGGCTTCTCTTAGCTCTACCTTTCCTCCTTGTTTGGTATATTTATTTTTTCTAGTATATTTACTTTTTAATGGGGGTGTACCATACCATATAATTGCTTCCTATTGTGGGGGCACCTGGGATCTGGGGCAAGAAAAACTGATGTAATGGCGTCTGCTGCATGTTTTATACCCCTGACATCATGGAAGAAGAGATTATCAGACGCAGAATTCCAAAGACTCTGGTATTCAGGCCGGTTGAGGGCTACCTGCAGACAGATTAACCCAAATGTGATGACTGCAACAGTGAATACACTCTAACATCTACATTTATGGTAGGTTTACACAAACTGTACTTTGTGGTACATGAACAAGCAGAGGGGAACTCGCTCCTGCCCACTCTGCAGGTTAGCCATGGCTCTGTGGAACACAGCCTTAAGCAACCAAGTGCACCTGCAAGCTCAATTCCTCCCAGGCAAACAAAATTCACTGGCACATGACTTAAGCAGAAATCTAATTGACCCACATGAGTGGAAACCTGAACCAAACTCATTCAAACTTCTAATACACAGATGGGGAGACACCACAGGTGGACCTGTTTGCGTCCCCCCAAAACCATCAACTAAACAAACTTTGCACCAGAATTCCACACAGCCAAGCTTGAAAAGTGAAAGCCCTGTCCTTCACATGGAAAAACCTCTCAATCTATGCGTTTCCCCCTCTGCCCCTCCTTCCAAAAGTACTCCTCAAGATCAAACAGGACAGGCCAAGGACAATCCTTATTGCAGCAGACTGGCCACGCCAGCACTGGTGTACCCACTTCTTTGCAGTCTGCAGCAGTGCCACCCTGGCACCTACATCAGACCCCTCCCCCCTCCGCTGTCCCAGCAGGAGGGACATATTTTGCATCCTCATCTACAAACCCTTAACCTGGCAGCCTGGCTTATTCCCTGAATACATCACCCGCAACCCTCAGCAAACAGGTGCTGGATGTTATCCTTGAGGCCAGGAGACCCAGTACTAGGAAATCCTATTCAGAAAGGTGGAATAGATGCTACTCTTGGAGCCAGTCTCAAGGGAAGGACACAGCCGTGCCTTCCTTGCCTCAAATCCTAGATTACCTAGCATAGCTGCTCCACAAAGGCCTATCCTTCTCATCAATTAAGATTCATGCCTCTGCCATCTCAGCTCATTGCAATACTGAGCCACCCCTCTTCTCTCACCCTCTGATCAAACAGTTCTTGAGAGGAGCTAGCATTTTAAGACCTCCCAAGGAGAGCTCCCACTCCTGCCTGGGACCTTAACTTTGTACTAGAGAAGCTCACGCTTCCCCCTTTTGAGCCTGCTGCTACAGCAGAATTAAAATTCTTCTCTTGGAAAACAGCCTTACTGCTAGCCATCACTTCAGCAAGAAGAGTGTCAGTTACAGGCCCTTATGGCTGTGGAACCCTTCATTATCTTCCATGAACAGGGTTTCCCTTAGGACTACCTCAGCTTTTATGTCCAAGGTGGTATCCAGTGCGACTTTAAACCAATCCATCCATTTGCCAACCTTTTTTCCTAATCTGAGTAAAGGGGAAAGGATTCTGCACTCTTTGGAAGTGCACAGACAGCTCAGGTTCTACCGTGACAAGACTAAACCTTTCAGAAAATCTGACTAGCTCCTAGTCAGCTTTGCTACAGGAGCAGATGCCAAGGCCCATTTCAAAACAAACCATTTCTAAATGGATAGCACACTGCATTCATTTCTGCTGCAAACACCATGGAAAATCTACCCCACAGGGGATCAGGCCTCATTCCACTAGGGCTACCTCAACCTTTATAGCTCTTCTCAGGGGAGTCCGTACCAGGGACATCCTGGAAGCTGCAACCTGGAGATGTTCTTCGTGCTTCACTGTTGCAGTCATCATATTTGGGTTATCTGCCTGCAGGTAACCCTCAGCCGGCCTGAATACCAGAGTCTTGGGATTTCTGCGTCTGATGCTGTCGCTTCTTCTGTGACATCAGGTCGTCAGCGATATAAAACATGCAGCCGACGCCATTACATCAGTTTTTCTTTCCTCAAATGTCAGGTGCCCCCAAAATATGAAGCAATTACATGGTGTGGAACACCCCCAGCAAAAAGCAAATACGCGTAGTATAAGATAAACCAAACCAAACAGGTAGTTGCAAGCAAATACTATCAGGGGGCTGGAGGGACGGTAACCAGGACTGCAACAGTGAATACACTCAAACATCTACATGTATTGTAAGTGTGTACAGCTGTACTATGTTCTTCGTGTTTCACTGTTGCAGTCCTCACATTTGGGTTGATTCCCAAAGCTAAGGATGGGTGGAGATAGATTAAGAAGCATTAGGCCTGGCATTCAGGCCCTGTAAGACTGCTGTGGCAAATCCAGCTCTGGATTTAGAAAAGATAGGCAAGTGGTAATGCTTGGAGAATGTATGTACTGAGCTCCAGGTTGCAGCTTCCAGGATGTCCCTGGTAGGGACACCTGTGAGAAATGCAGCAGAGGTAGATGTAGCCCTTGTGGAATGTGTTCTTATCCCCTGTGGGGTAGGTGTTCCATGGTGATGACTGCAGCTGTGAATACACTCAACATCTACATTTATGGTAAGTGTACACAACTGTACTTTCCTGGACTCGCACTAAAGGAGCGGATACAGCACAGCCCTCCTTACCTCTCATCCTGGATTACCTAGCAGACCTACTTCACCGAGACCTCTCCTTCTCCTCCATTAATATCCATGCTTCTGCCATCTCTGCTCATTACAGCACTGAGCCACCTTTCTTCTCTCACCCTCTCATCCAAGCAGTTCCTGAGAGGGTCTAACAACTTAAGGCCACCAAGAAGAGCCCCCACCCCTGCTTGGGACCTTAACTTTGTGTTTGAAAAACTCACGCTACCCCCCCCCCCTTGAGCCTGTAGCATCAGCAGAGTTAAACTTCCTCTCTTGGAAAACAGCCTTGCTTCTGGCCATCACTTTAGCTAGAAGAGTGTCAGAGCTACAAGCACTTATGGCTGTGGAACCCTTCATTTATTTTTCATGCAGACAGGGTCTCCCTCAGGACTAACCCAGGCTTCATACCTAAAGTGGTGTCCATTGTGGTTCTCAACCAATCTATACATTTTCCCACCCTTTTCCCTAATCCTCAAAATAAGGGGGGAAGGATCATGCACTCTTTAGATGTGCATGGACAGGTCAGATTTTACCTTGATAGGACTAAGCCCTTTTGGAACTCTGACCAATTACTAGTCAGCTTTGCCAGTGGCAGAGGGTAAGGCCATATCAAAACAAGCCATCTCCAAATGGATAGCACACTGTATCCTTTTCTGTTAAAACACCATGGGAAACTACCCCCTCAGGGAGTCGGAAAGCATTCCACTATGGTAACTTCAACCTCTGCAGCCTTTCTCAGAGGAGTCCCTACCAGGGACATTCTGGAAGCTGCTACTTGGAGTTCTGTTCATACCTTTACCAAGCATTACCACCTACCTATCTTTTCCAAATCCAGGGTGGGCTTTGCTTACAGCAGTCCTGCAGGGCATACTAGCCAGCCTGAACTCATTTTGACTGACTCCACTCATTCTTCAGCTTTGGGAATCAACCCAAGTGTGATGACTGCAACAGTGAAACACGAAGAACATAGTACAGTTGTGTACACTTACCATAAATGTGGATGTGTGTGTGTATTCACTGTTGCTGTTTTGGTTTCCCACCCTCCAGCCCCCTTGTATCTCTCTCTCTCTCTCTCTTCCTTACTCCTTATTGGTATTTACTTTTTACTGGTTGTGTTTTTCCACCATCAATTAGCTCCCTGTTTGGGGGCTCCTGACATTTGGGGCAAGAAAAACTGATGTTATGGCATCTGCTGCCTGATTTTATACCCCTGACGACCTGACGTCAGTACTGAAGCAACAGCAACCGACACAGAAATACTAAGACTCTGGTATTCGGACTGACTGAGGGCTACCCTTGGCATGATGACCCAAGTGTGATGACTGCAACAGTGAATGCACTCTAACATCTACATTTATGGTAAGTGTACACAACTGTACTTTTTGCTTGATGTCCTTCATGGATGCATCTGCAGTCATAACAACTGGGTTGTCCTGTCGTCAGGCAGCCCTTCAGTCGGCCGGATTCCAAAGTCCGGGTCCGGCTTCGGCTGATGTCGCACTTCATCCGACGTCATCTCTGTTGGTCTTCGGGTATAAAGGCATCAGCCGACGCCATTTTCCTCAGTCTTTCTTGCCGCGTGGCGCCCGAAGCAGAAGCTGTTCGCAAGTGCCGGTCGGTCGGATCCAGAGATTACTTCTACCGAATACTACTTCGAAGACTTCTAAAGCTAAGTACCCGTTGGGGACTCTTTCTTGCCTCAGCCGATGTCAGAAAAGTTAATAATTGTTTAACCTGTGGGAAACAAATACCTCATAAGGATTTCCACTCTTATTGTCTGCCTTGTTTAGGCCCAGCCCACGACGTAGCAGCCTGTTCCGCCTGTGCTTCTTTCAACCGACGAACGCTTAGGCGTCGGTCGGAGTTTGCAGAACAGTTTTTCGGTTCTGATTTTGCGTACATTATGCCGTCGGATCCTCCGACTACTCAATCTGCCAAAAAACGCAAAGATAAAGACCGACACTCGCGGTCCGCGGTTTCGGCTGAAACCATGGTTAAGCAAACCGCGAGTGTCTCGGTTTCGGCGGAAACCGAGAAAACTGATCAAAGTACAGCTGAATCTATCTCTACAACTGAGGCCCCTGCTACCACTCTTGAATCGGCCTCAGAAATTTTATCCACTACGGTGGTTGCCACCGACTTATCAGACACCATCCCCTTGGATGTCTCTACCCCAGCACGTGGTGCGGCTAGGCCTCCAGCAGCCATGTCCATTAAGGCCTTCGCCAGGGCTAAAGCAGCCAAGACTACCAAAACAGTGCCTGTTAAACCCCCCACAACCAGGCCCTCTTCTAGTTCTCAAATGCTTACTTTGGCAGAAGATTTAATTTCCTTAATTAGAGGATCTCAGTCTCACCCAGACAGGGCCTCTCAGCCCCCAGACAAGAGACCTAGGGCAGAGCCCCCTGAGCCAGTGTCCTCTGATGATTCTGCAGATGAATCAGACATAACTGACCAGCCAGAGGCTCCTTTCTCCAATTTTGAAGATTCTGATGCTGAAGAATCCATTCCAGCTGCTTCCCCACCAGAAGAATTCTCCTTTGGGGAAACCTTACATGCCATGCGAGAGCAGTTCCAATGGCAGCAACAGGATTTTTCAGACTCCAGAAAAAGATTTAGGACCTTTCTGCACCTCCCACAGCACAGGCCCTTAGCTATACCTCCTGTTCTCTCTGTGGTGGATGATGCTTTCAATGATGTCTGCTCCGCTCCAGATTCTTTACCCCCCAGCCCCTGCCAAACCAGACAGATTTTACAGGGTGCCAGATACTCATCACCACCTTTACAAGGCCCCACTTGCAGATCCCGAAACTATATCCCAGGGTCCCAAGGCAGTAGCCGCGACCATAGCTAAAAACCCTATTCCTTCTGAAAGGGAAGCAAGGTCATTAGACAGATGGGGTAAAAAGGTCTACACTTCAGCTACTCTCTCAGCTAGAGCTTTAAACTGTCAGTTTCACATGATACAATACCAAGAGTTTATGCTTGATCAGCTAACTAAAAAGCTAACCACTGATGAATCTCTTGATAAGAAATATGTATTAGAAATGGTAAATAACATACAACAGGTTAGTAACCATTCCTTAAAATGTGGCTATGATGCACTGGAGGCTTCATTTAGATCAGCCATGACTGGCACAGTGATAAAAAGGCATGCATGGCTAAAGGAGCAAGCTTTACCGGACCATGTTAAAGCTAAGTTGCTAGATGCTCCTATGGATAAGACAAGTTTGTCTGGTACACCTGCCCAGCAGGTTATGAAGAAAATGGAAGAAAAGGCAAAATCTGTTCAAACTGTTAAAGATTTCTTGCAGGTTCAACCCCCAAGGTTTAGCAGGAACTGGCCTGCCAAAAATTGGTCCTTTCCTGACTCCACAAGATTTCAAAGGGGCAGGAATAGACGTTCCAGAGGCAGAAACCAATCCAGAGGAGGTGCCTACAGAGGACGACAGTGGCAAGGTAACAACAGAGGCACAGACACAACCACTGCCACTACATCAACACAACCACAGTGACTTAACCCTAAATCCGCCTACCAGGGAACAAATAGCAGCTCCTCTAGGCGGAAAGTTAACCTTATTTTCAAAGAACTGGCACTACATAACAAAAGACAAGTGGATTTTACAAACCATAGATCAAGGTTACGGTTCCACTTCCACACTTTACCAGTCAAAGAGGAATGCCAAATCTACCTCCAAATCAAAAAACAGAGGCTCTACAACAGATAATGGAGTTAGCAAACATGAGAGCTGTGGAAAAAGTGCCAACAGCAGAGCAAGGAAAGGGTTCTACTCCAGACTATTCCTAGTTCCAAGAAAGGAAAAAAGTTGGAGACCAATTCTCGACCTGTCCACTTTAAATACATACATCATTGTCCCAAAATTCAAAATGCTGACCCTACAGCAACTTCTTCCCATGCTGGGCAAGGAGTGTTGGCTGGTAACTCTAGATCTCAAGGAGGCATACCTGCACGTCCCCATTCGACCAATCTGCAGAAGATACCTCAGATTTCTTGCAGGATCAGAGCACTATCAATTCTCAGCATTGCCCTTTGGCTTATCTACTGCCCAGAGTATTCACAAAATGCCTGGCATCATTAATCGCCCCTTGCAGACTACAGCAATCCAAATTTACCCATACCTGGACGACTGCCTGCTACAAGGGGACAACAAAAGCAAGCTGACAACAGATTTACAAAGAGTCATTTACTTGCTACAAGCACTGGGATACACAGTCAATTTACAAAAGTCAAGGCTCATACCATCCCAAACAAGGACATTCTTGGGCGTGGAATTGGACACAGTAAGACAAATGGCATTCCTAACTACAGAAAAACAAAAAGAACTCCCTCTTTACTTCTTGGCACTAACAAAACTGAACAAGTTAACAGCAAGAAAAGTACTGCAGGCCTTGGGCTTCATGGCATCATGCATAATCTTGGTCCCATTTGCCAGACTACATATGAGAAAACTACAGTGGTACCTAAAGAATTTATGGTCCCAACACAGACACAGCCTAGAAACAGAAATCCCACTAATTCCATGCTTAAAACAAGAGTTCCTATGGTGGGCTCAGGCATGCCAGTCAAACCCAGGCCTACCCTTTCGCAGATGTCAAGCAAGCCAGACCATCACAACAGACGCTTCAGACCTAGGATGGGGGGCCCACATGCTGGACAAATGCGTGCAAGGATTGTGGACACAGGATCAACTTCACCTGCACATCAACCTAAAAGAAATGCTGGCAGTAAAACTGGCAATCCAAAAGTTCAGACCATTTCTCAGAGAGGGCCAGTTGATAAGGACAGACAATACCACAGTCATGTGGTACATCAACAAACAGGGAGGCACTCATTCATACCCCCTATGCAGAATGACTTTGGAGCTCTGGACCCTAGCACTCAGCTACAACATCCAGTTACAAGCAGTATTTGTACCGGGAAAAGAAAATACTCTAGCAGATATATTAAGCAGAACCACATCGGATGCCCACGAATGGAAGCTGCACCCGGACATCTTCAAGACCATCTCAAAGAAATGGGAAATGCCTCAGATAGATCTATTCGCATCACCTCTCAATCACCAGCTCAAAAAATTCTGCACAAGGACATTCCACCCACTAGCATGGAAAGTGGATTCGCTCTCCTTCAGCTGGAAAGGCCTAACAGCATATGCATTCCCACCTCTTCCCTTGATACACAAAGTACTACTAAAAATCAAGGAAGAACGTCCAAGGATAATCCTGATAGCTCCAAACTGGCCAAGACAACACTGGTACCCACTGCTGAGGAGCATGTCTCGAACAATATGTGGCCAATACCCCTGATGCATTTGTTGTTAACTCAGAACAACTACAGCATCATACATCCAAACCTAGAAACGTTGCAACTGACTGCATGGAACATCACATAGCAGCAGCTAATCCAGAACTTTCCCAAAGAGTTAGACATTATTCTTGAAGCACGCAGACCTTCAACAAGAAGGAACTATGCTGGAAAATGGAAAAGGTTTGTCATTTGGAGTACTGAAAGAGGAAAAGATGTGTCAAACATAGATATGCCTAACATTCTGGAGTATCTGGCCGAACTTCTTCATTCAGACCTGTCCTACTCCTCCATCAAGATACATGCATCAGCTATTTCAGCAGAATACAGCTTTGATCCACCTGTTTTTTCGCACCCTTTGCTCAGACAGTTTCTCAGAGGAATCAAGAATGTAAAACCTCCAAGGAAACCACCATTACCAGCTTGGGACTTAAACTTTGTGCTAGAAAAGTTGACACTATCACCCTTTGAACCAGCAGCAACAGCAGACCTACAACACCTGTCATGGAAAACTGCTTTCCTACTGGCAATTACTTCAGCAAGGAGGGTTTCAGAACTACAGGCCTTAATGGCAGTGCAACCCTTCCTAATCTTCCACCAAGATAGTGTCCATGAGGACTAATCCTACATTTATGCCTAATGTGGTATCCAGAGTGTCTTTAAACCAGGCAATCCACCTACCTACCTTCTTTCCCAACCCACAAAACAGAGGGAAAGAATACTGCATACCTTGGATGTACATAGACAGCTACGCTACTACTTGGACAGAACAAAAGTAGCAGAAAGACTGACCAACTTTTGTAGCCTATGCAACAGGAAGGGAAGGAAAAGCTATTTCCAAACAGACAATCTCCAAATGGATAGGAAATTGCATACGATTCTGTTACTCCTTCCATGGAAAACCAATTCCACAGAACATAAGACCTCATTCTACAAGGGCAACAGCCACTACCACAGCCTTCTTACGAGGAGTGGCAACCAAAGACATTATTGAGGCGGCTACTTGGACCTCCGTGCATACATTTGCCAAGCATTATAATTTGCCTCTATATTCCAGATCCCGAGCAGGGTTTGCCACTGCTGTACTGCAAGGGATCCTAAACACACCATAATCTACTTTTATCCTCCTCCCCTAGTTGGCTATGGTATTCTACCCAGTTGTTATGACTGCAGATGCATCCATGAAGGACATAGTACAGTTTTGTACCTACCATAAATGTAGATGTCCGAACTGGATAGCATCTGCAGTCAGGATTACCCTCCCTCCTTCCCCTCTGTGGTACTCCTAGGGTGTTTACCCTCCTAATAGTTAGCTGGTGGGGGGGGAGTCTTTTATGGTGTATTTGTTTGTATATATGTACATACATGCTTATTTTTATGTTTACCTACATCTTTTTGGAAACATTGGCATCTATCCAAATTTTAGCCTTCAAGAGGGCTTCTGGCATCTGGGGCAAGAAACACTGAGGAAAATGGCGTCGGCTGATGCCTTTATACCCGAAGACCAACAGAGATGACGTCGGATGAAGTGCGACATCAGCCGAAGCCGGACCCGGACTTTGGAATCCGGCCGACTGAAGGGCTGCCTGACGACAGGACAACCCAGTTGTTATGACTGCAGATGCTATCCAGTTCGGACATCTACATTTATGGTAGGTACAAAACTGTACTTTCCTTTGCATAAATATTACACCATATTAGATCTGTTTTTCTTTCCCCATGTCCATATTTCTTCTTCAGATGCCTCCTGCTCCTTCTGTTTCTCCTTACTTTGTAGTCTTTCTCCTCAGATTGGATCTGTTTATGTAATGCAGGGTTGTTTGAATTATCCAAGTCTGGAAACTGCTCCACTAACTTTCTTAATGATGGAATGCTATCTTTTTATTTCTTAGAACATGTAACAGGTACTGAAAGAGGTGGAAAAAAAAGCACTGCTACAATAAAATAAAATATGCGGGAAGTGGCAATATTTTCTAGTTGGTGTCACTGTCAGAACCGGGATCCCCTTCAGTCCCAAATGTTTGAGTCTTTTTGTGTGTGTGATATTTATTTTTCCTCTGCGCTTTATTATTCATCTGTATAGGTTCATTTGTTGGTCATTTCTGCTTGTCTGCCCTTGCACCCCCCCCCCCTCCCCACACAATTCAAACCATTGCTCTGACCTCTGGAGAGTATCTGAGTTACAATCACTTTCTGTGAGTCGACCCTACCTCATTTTCCTAAAAGGACAGGGTGTCTTTGCGAATTAACCCTTCTTTTATGCCTAAAGTGGTTTCAAAGTTTCTCTTTTACCAAGACTATTAATCTGTCTTCTTACCTGAATACAAGAACAAGAGAAAAGATTCTTCACACTGTAGAATATGTATAGGCAGTTCAGATACTATTTAGGTAAAACACAGGCCTCATGAAAGCTGATCATGTGTTTGTCTGCTATGAAGGTGAGGGGAAAGGACAACCAGCACTGACACAGATTCTTTCCAAATGGTTGGCTGATGCTATTACCTTTGTTATATTTGGCATAGTAAGCTGCTTCGGGGGTGGGGGTGGTGGTGGTAATGGCTAATTAAACAAGGGCAGTGTCAAAATAAGTCAGCAGGTATAAAAAATGTAAAAGATCCATGTTTCTGCTATATAAATGTATGCAAATATCCTGAATAGAGTTCAGTTGAAGCTCTTTGCCTGACTGAATTGATGGGACAGACGGACAAGCTTTGCAGATAGTCTGTTTCTGATGCACAGTTTTCGTTTGAGTTCCAGGTACTGTCTTCAATGAGACTGAGTATTTCATATTAAGTAAACACTGCAGTAGCTTAAATAACTATTTAATTAAGTTTTATGAAATTATTTTAACACCATGCACACTTATTTTGAATTATTCTAATTGTGTGGTTTTTTTATTCTTTTCATGTAGCCAATGCTGTAAAGTATAACATGGTTGTTCAGAATTGTATAAAATTTCTTTAAACATTTTGGGAACGTTGTGGAAAGTTAAAAACTTTTTCAGTTGATTTTTATTAACATTCAATGTTGCAGGCATTTTTGGAATTGGCTTCAGAGGAAGCAGCTGTTACTATGGTGAAGTACTACACCACTGTAACACCTCATCTTCGTAATCACCCCATCTATATTCAGTACTCCAATCACAAAGAACTGAAGACTGATAGTGCACTTAACCAGGTATTTTCTGCATAGTAATACTTTGTGGCTGCTCTTATAACATTTCCAAAATGTTTGTCAACTGTTCATGTTTGCAGAGACTTTGTCTATTGTTTTTGGCCCCATCCCACAGTACTTTCTTTCTGCCTACTCTTGATTTCTTCACTTGTCACAAAGAACTGAAGACTGATAGTGCACTTAACCAGGTATTTTCTGCATAGTAATACTTTGTGGCTGCTCTTGTAACATTTCCAAAATGTTTGTCAACTGTTCATGTTTGCAGAGACTTTGTCTATTGTTTTTGGCCCCATCCCACAATACTTTCTTTCTGCCTAGTCTTGATTTCTTCACTTGTTCTGTCACTAGCCTTCCCTATTTCTTTCCTTTTCTCAAATATTTATTTTCAGCAGTTATTCCACACACTTTCCAACTGTTAATAAAATGTCCAAGTCACTTGCCTTGTCCTCTCAGTGCTTACTTCTGTTCTGAATTTGCATTACTATGGTCAGGGTTTTTTTTTTGCATATTTGTAAAATCGTGTGGTTTCATGTTAATTGTTCTTGAATGTTTATTGTGCCTGTCACTCCAGTTAATGCATATTTGACTAGATGAGTAACGTTAGGCATGTTGTGCCACAAACCACGGTTGATAAAAAGTACCAGTGCTGAAATAGCTCTAGTCACTAATCTACATGAGTTGCATATTGAGACTACAGTATATAGATTTTTTTTTTATTGGTTGTCCTGATAGAGAATGATGTGTCTTGACTTGAAGATTCATTCTTTGTTAGTAGCCTCCAGTCGTAGTATTAAAGTACCTGGGTTAGTTCATTTGTGACATTTATCCACATGTCATTGTGCACTAAAAAAACACTTTTTTGCTTGGATGATGGTTTAGCTTTTGTAATGTGTCAAAATTAATGTTGGAGTGCTGTTCATATGGGGATGTATGTCAAAGGATTTTGTGCCTTTGCGTAGAAATATATTTTTCTAGGTACTTTTTGTCTCATTGCCTGCCATCAACCAAGCTTCGTCTCAATCTTTAGTCCTTTCAGTCCTTCACCACTGAAGATTATCTTTTGTGAGTGTGTGAACTGACCAGCAGCGCTGTAAACTGACCAGCAGGGCTGTATTTCAGTCCGCCAAAGAGATGGTGTTAGTCATTGCCTTCATCCCAGCATAAAAGTACTTTATTTATTGACATCCCAGTCCTTTTTCTTTTGGCAGAAGTGAGCAACATTGTCATTGCCAGACATTAACAGTGTCAGTGGTGCAGTAGGTAGCACACTTACTTTTGGTACAGAAGGCTGTGGGTTCTATTCCGACACCAAGTAGGTGGATTGCTGACACTGCAGTGCAGCTTAAGGGGGGTGCTGCACTCCTGAGTGTTGTCCTTCAGATGAGATGTTAAACTGAGGCCCCATCTGCTTGAGTTAATGGTAGCTCATGTGGGTGTAATAGATCCCATGGCATCTATCGAAAGCAGTATAGGAATTTCCCTGATGCCCTGGCCAAATTGCCCCTAGTGGTATAAATACCACATTGGGTCTCCCTTTCAAAAGAGACAACTAGTCTAGTGAGACTAACCCAGCCAACAAAGCATAAATATAACAGAATGAAATCCTACACTTTACTCATTTGTGTGTGCAGGCTTCTTTTCATACACTGAATGCTATCTGACTGGGGATCACTCAGCCCATGCACCCAAGTCTTGGCTACATTAGTACAATGTAAAGCTTTGTTTGCATATTTGGCTATCAGCAGGAAGCCACCACTCACTCCTCCTTCCTTGATGGGTGAGCTGGCTTCATTCACTGCTTCCACCCCCCCCCCTGTCCATCTCTTCCAGTGCCCAAGCTGCTATTAAAGCACAGTTTGTAGTCAGAGCTTTTCTGTCTCCATGCTGCCGCATGGAGCCATACTAGGATATAGGTTCATAGGTAAGTACTAGGCTAACTGTTTTGTGGGCCATTTTAAGCCTAGCCAATTTCCTAAGGGTGAGAATCAAACCTTGTACATTGCATCTGTGAGGTAAACATCTTGACCATTATGCCAACTCCCAACCCTAATCTGACTCCTTTTAGATTGAAAGCCTTGTTGGGTAGTCAGCAACAACAACTGAATGGTGTGGGAGTTTGAGCCGTAGAAAAGTCAGTACATTTTTGGTTAGTAATAATACTGGACTTGACAGTAATGCAGTACATGACAGGAAATGTCTCCTTCACTAACAAGACATGCAACACCTACAGGAGTAGGACTAGTAAAAGGAAAATGCTTTGCAGTTTGCTTACAGTTTTACTCAGGCAAATCTGACAACATAATGATCTTGTTATAGCCTGCTGTGGCCCCTTAAGGAAGTGGGGCTGTACTGGGCCAAATTGGTCATTTGGCTATTTAAGCAGTGGGAACACTGGTTATAAACAAAGTTAATAAGACAGAATATTAAGAGTACTTGTCGTTAGTTTTACTGGGATAGCTTGGCAAAACTGTTGATGTGACTGCATCTTGCCTTCACTGTAGGCCACACTTTACCATGTCACCAAAAAGGCTTTAAGTATTGCTCTTACAAACAAAAAATGAAAACTACGACTCGAAGACACAGATGGTCAAGTGCTTTCATTCGTTTAATACAGAACTTCAGAAACAGCCATATCTCACAACAAATGCCCATTTATACCATCAGTTATTAAATTCAAGCAGTTAACCATTCAGAATCTTGCACTCTAAATATGCTAGTTAAGGTACTTGAGTGTTTACAAACACAACCCAAATAATACACAAAATACATTCTGTGCAAATAACAATCTACTAAAAAGAACAATGTATGATGATCTTCGTGTTTCACTGTTGCAGTCACATTCGGATTATCTGCTTGCAGTATCCCTCAGTCAGCCTGATTAACAAAGTCTTGGGTCCTGCGTCGGTTGCTGTCCCTTCTTCCTTGACGTCAGGTCATTAGGGGTATAAAACATGCAACCGACGCCATTACATCAGTCTTTTTTGCCGTGCGGTGCCGGAAGCAGAAGCAGTTCGCAAGTGCCGGTCAGCCGTCTCCTGAAATTTTCATTTTCGAGTTCCAGAACCGAAGTCTTCAACTAGAAGCTAAGTACCTCGTTGGGGAAACTTTTTCTTGCTCTAAACCGATGTCAGTAAAAGTAGATAATTGCATTACTTGTGGAAAGCAAATACCTCATAATGTCAGTAAAAGCAAATAATTGCATTACTTGTGGAAAGCAGATACCTCATAAAGATTTTCATTCGTACTGTATTCCTTGCCTAGGCCCTGACCACGACATACCTCAATGTCGGTTTTGTGCTTTATTTAAACCATGAATATCCGTTGTCTGTATATTTTCACTTCTAAATATTTTGGTGCTCGATTCAGTTATCCTGATATGTCTTCGGCAAGCCATCCGACTACCGACATTCCGAAAAAATGCAAAGATAAAGACAGACAGGCTGCTTAGGTCCAAAGCTGACGACGATGCTTCTAAGCCAGTCGCCAGTTTGCCGGTACTCAGTGAGGCACTTTCGCAACCCCTGATACCCGCTACAGATTTGCAAGCCTCTTATGAGACCCATTCGGAGTCCAGTATGACGCGAGATGCTTCAACTGTGGAACCTGCGGATGTTTCTACCTTGGATAGGTCCGGAGCCGCTTTGCAGGCACCGGCTTCTAAGGGTGTATTCAGGCCTACTGATTTGTGTATTAAACAGATGCCATCTTCTTCAAGGCCTAAACCTCGAACCATGCCTAGAAAACTGACGCCCAGACTGCATGGTCAGGCCACTATACCTAAAAAACAAATTATAAGAATGGCTGAAGACTTTATTACTTTAATCAGGAGAAGCCAGCCTTCCCCCTCTGAGACCTAGGACTGAGTTTGCTTATGATACTTCTGACCAGGATTCTGAATTTTCTGTTTCCTCTGACCAGGTTTTACCCTTATCTAGCTATGAGGATTCTGATGCCGAGGACTCTATTCCCTCTGCCCCCCCCCCCCCCAGAGGATTTCTCTTTCGGTGAAACCTTGCATACTCTCAGGGAGCATTTTCGTTGGGAAAGTCAGGATTTCTCCGATTCTAAAAAGAGGCTTAGAAATACTCCTGCCCCAGCACAGGTTTTTTGCCATACCTCCTGTACTAGACATTGTTGATGATGTCTTTTCGGAATCTAGCCTGGCCCCTGACTCTCTACCTCCTGCTCCCAGAAAACCTGATCGATATTACAGGGTCCCTGGCTCTCTCAATTTCTTTTTTAAAAATCCTACTGCGAATCCTGAAACCATTTCACAGGGACCCAAGGGCATTAAAGCTACTATCAAAGATCCTAACCCCTCTGACAGAGAGTCCAGGGCGCTGGATAGATGGGGTAAGAAGGTATACACTTCTGCAACTTCAGCCATTAGGGCCTTAAACTGCCAGTTTCATATGTTAAAGTATCAGCAGCATATTATTGGATTGCTTAAACAGAAAATGATGATGATTCCTGATTGTGCTGAGAATAAGGATTTACAAGATTTACTGCATTCTGCTGAACAAGTTGGAAAACATACTTTGCAATGTGGTTTTGATTCACTAGAGGCATCTTGCAGGGCTGCTGTAACTGGGTCTGTACTTAGAAGGCATGCTTGGCCTAAGGAGCAATCTTTGCCAGATCATGTTAGTGAAATTACTGGATGCTCCCTTAAACCAGGACCGCCTGTTTGGCAACAAGGCGGAAGTTCATAAAAAGATGGAGGAAAAAGCTAAATCTATGCAAACTGTTAGATTTTTTACAAATACAACCTCCAATGTTTAGTAGGCATTGGCCTTCCAAGAATTGGTCCTTTCCTGCCACTTCTAGACCTTCTCAGTCCAAACCCAGATCCAGCAGAGCTCCCAGGCTTCAGTCCCAGGGTACACACTGGACTAAGCAGTGGGGGGGGGGGGGGGGCTCCACGTCCAAGTCTGGGAGTAATAAAACTCCCCCCATGGTAAACTGTCTCAGTAACTAGTTTTTAAAACTTCCAAGCACTTCTCAACTGACTGCCCCTTTGTGGGGAAAGATTGCTCTTCATGCAAAGAACTGGGAACTCATTACCTGGGACAAATGGGTTTTAAATATAGTGTCCCAGGGATACAGATTTCACTTCCTTACGTTACCATCACCAAGCGGATGGCCAGATCTACCCCTAAATCAGTGGGCAGAAGCCCAAAAGCAAGTGCTTTCTCTATTAAGCATGTGAGCTATTCATTTGGTACCAGAAGAGGAAAAGGGACAAGGTTTCTACTAGAGACTTTTCCTGGTACCCAGAAAAGACAATTCATGGCATCCTATCCTGGACCGTCTACTCTAAACACCTTTTTGGTGATTCCAAAATTCAAGATGTTGACTCTTCACCAGTTGCTCCCTATGCTAGACAAAGATGCCTGGTTGGCAACACTAGATTTAAAGGAAGCATACCTGCACATCCCTATCCAGGGAATCTTACAAAAGATACCTACGCTTCAAAGCAGGCTACACACACCATCAGTTCTCTACACCACCCTTTGGCTTATCTACTGCGCCCAGGGTATTCACAAAGTGCCTAGCTCCAGTCATTGCATTTTGCAGGCAAAGAAATATTCAAATATACCCATACCTGGATGATTGTCCAATTCAGGCAGAAAGCCAGGACAATCATCTGGCCATTGTACAAAGGATGCTAACTAGTCTGGGGTACACCGTAAATGAAAATAAATCACAGCTGGTACCTTGTCAACAAATTATATTCCTGGGAGCAAGCTTGAATGCAACTTCCCAGATGGCTTTCCTCACGCCAGAGAAACAAATGTATTTGACAGCCTACTTCAAACAAGTGGCCACAGAAGACCTGCTGTCTGCTAGGCAAATACTACAAGCCTTAGGGTTCATGACCTCCTGCATTCTTCTAATTCCATATGCAAGACTACGTATGAGGAAAATACAATGGTATCTAAAAAGCCTGTGGTGTCAACATTCTCAGGATCTAGAAGCAATGATTCCTATCATACCTTGCCTACACCTAGAGTTCCTTTGGTGGGCAGAGGCCTGCCACCAAAACAAGGGACTACCATTCACACTACCCCCTGCCATCAAGCCCTAACAGACGCATCAGACTATGCATGGGTGCTCACCTGGCAGGGAAGTGCATTCAGGGCAAATGGAACACAAGTCAAATGCATCTGCATATCTCAGAAAGAAATGTTAGCTGTACAGAATGCTCTGATAGCCTTCAAGGACCACATTCTTCTAGGACAATTAATGGTAAAGACTTGACAACACCACTGTTATGTGGTATATAAACAAGCAGGGGGGTACACATTCTTACCCCCTCTGTAGACTAGCCATGGCATTGTGGAACACAGCCCTGAGCTACCAAGTGCATCTTCAAGCTCAATTCCTGCCAGGAAAACTAAACACACTGGCAGACGAATTAACCAGAAACCTCATGGACCCACACGAGTGGAAACTGGAACCGAGGATTTTCAACATGTTGATAAGCAAATGGGGGAGCCCAGATATAGACCTGTTTGCCTATAGACCTGTATGCCTCCCCCCAGAACTATCAGGTGGACAAATTTTGCACAAGGACTCCCCACAAACAAGCTTGGAAAGTGGATGCTCTGTCCTTCAGCTGGAAAAACATATCAGTTTATGCCTTTCCTCCTCTTCCTCTGCTCTCCAAAGTCCTACTAAAGATCAAACAAGACAAACCAAGGACAATTTTGATTGCACCAGACTGGCCGAGCCAACACTGGTACTCCCTCTTGCGTAATGTGTCACTGTTGGCCCCATGGCACCTGCCTCAGACTCCTACCCTGTTGTCTCAGCAGGAGAACCAGATTCTGCCCCCTCAGCTTCATACCTGAACCTAGTAGCCTGGCTAATTACCTAATCTCTCCTTCACCATCCCTCAGTAAACCAGTGATTAGATATCATTTTAGAGGCAAGGAGGCCTAGTACTAGAAAACCTTGTACTGAAAAATGGAAAAGATTCTGTGCCTGGAACCAATCTCAAGGGATGAGCACAGCAGTGCCCAATTTACCTCAGATTTTACATTACTTAATTGAGATGCTTCACAAGGGCCTGTCTTTCTCCTCCTCCTCCAAAATTCATGCCTCAGCCATTTCAGCTCATTACAACAGAGAACCACCACTCTTTTCTCATCCACTGCTCAGGCAGTTCCTCAGAGGGGCCAGAAACCTAAGACCATCCAGGAGAGCTCCAACTCCAGCCTGGGACCTTAACTTTGTATTGGAAAAACTCACTCTACCTTTTTTTGAGCCAGCTGCAAATGCAGAGCTGAGATTCCTTTCTTGGAAACCAGCCTTCCTTTTAACAATCACTTCAGCAAGAAAGGTGTCTGAATTACAGTCCCTTATGGCAGTGGAGCCTTTCATCATCTTTCATGCGGACAGGGTGTTCCTCAGGACCAATCCCTCCTTCATGCCCAAGGTGGTATCCAGTGTGGCTCTTAATCAGTCCATTCATTTGCCAATCTTCTTTTCTAATCCACAGAACAAAGGGGAACGTATTCTGCACTCCTTAGATGTGCACAGCTTAGATTTTACTTGGACAGGACTAAACCTCTCGGGAAATCTGAACAGCTGCTGGTTGCATTTGCTGCAGGGGCAGAGGGGAAGGGTATTTCAAAGCAAACCATTTTTAAATGGATAGGCCATTGCATTCATTTCTGCTATTAGCACCGTGGAAAACCTACCCCACAGGGGGTAAGACCACATTCAACCAGGGCTGCAGCTACCTCTACAGCCTTTCGCAGAGGTGTCCCTACCAGGGGCATCCTAGAAGCTGCTACCTGGAGTTCTGTACATACTTTCACCAAGCATTACCATTTGCCAATTTTCTCTAAATCCAGAGCTGGCTTTGCCACTGCAGTCTTGCAGGGCCTTATAGCTGGTCCTAATGGTATCTAAACTCCTCCTCCCACCCTTAGCTTTGGGAATCTACCCAAATGTAATGACTGCAACAGTGAAACACGAAGAACATAGTACAGTTGTGTACACTTACCGTAAATGTAGATGTTCGACTGTATTCACTGTTGCAGTCCTGGTTACCCTTCCTCCAGCCCCCTGACGTCTTTTGGCTGTATCTCTTTTCTTGTTTACTATGCTTTAAGGTGTTTGGTATATTTGCTTTTTTGTTGGAGGTGTAACCTTGGATATATATATATATAATTGCTTCCCATTATGGGGGCACCTGACATCTGGGGCAAGAAAAAACTGATGTAATGGTGTCGGCTGAATGCTTTATTCCCCTGACTGACGTCATGGAAGATGAGACAGCAACTGACACAGGACCCAAAACCTTGATAATATGGCCGACTGAGGGCTACTGCAAGCAGATAACCCAAATGTGATGACTGCAACAGTGAATACACTCTAACATCTACATTTATGGTAAGTGTACACAACTGCACTTAAAGTAATTATTTTTAAATGTTAAAAAGCATTTAACAGAGATTGTCGCGTTAATACCGGATGCAACATCAGATTTCAAAATAATTTGCCATTTTTGCTCTAAAACTTCAAGATAAGCATTAAATGTATCAAGAAATCTTCCTGTATTTACTTTTTCTAGCACCATAAATTTAAATTTTTTAAAATCCTGACAGCTGAGAGAATGTTTTGCTAAAGCATTATTTAAGTCTTATTTTTCTTAATAGCTGTTTTATGTTCCCTAATCCTACTGGCTAACTTCTGAAGTTTTCTCTGTATAGAAGGACTTGCATGTGGAACAGATCGTAGCATGCACTAATCCTCCTGTGTTACAGGAATATCTGCCTTTTGCTGTATATAAAAAATTGTGTTCAAAAAAGAATGTGCTCATGGGTAGAATAAATCTATAAAAAGAACAGTTGTTACATGGAACGTCCCTAATTTGGTCTCAATTTTGTTTTTATCATTTGTCATATTTTCAAAGAATTGCTTAAAATTCCTGGTTTTCTAGTATATAAACCTAGGTCTATGTCCAATAATTCTGGACAACTCTTTCAAAGTACTATCTTCCAATTATTAAGTATACGTTTAATTTCATTACTTTGTATACTAATAGGGACTGGAAAAGAACAACCAAAATTTCGGTCATCTTAAATCTTTTTGCCATTAAAATCATTTTTCATTATAGGAAAGAATTTTTTTGTATCTGTGTTCTTTAACTTCTTCAACAATGTTCCGTAATTTTGAAATGGGATATCCTCTTGCCTCAAAAGATATTGCTCTTACAAACTTAGAAAATTGATAGAATAACATGTTTTTGTATTAGCATGAATTTTGTGAAGAGTATGAACTCTAAAACTCAAATCACTGTCATTATTTTCTGATTTTAACACTCAATGATTTGCCAGAAAACCATAATTTTATGTGAAATGGACTAAAAATATGAGGCAAAAATATGGACATTCTGTGGATATCTGTACAGTTGAGAGGTATATTAACAACTGATCATGATCAGAGGCACCAGTCTCCCTTTTCAAACAAAAAAGTGTTCACATGCATCTTTATGCTTGCAAATAATTATTGTGTGAGAATAAAAGTGAACTTATTAACTGTTAAATACTGCTGCTGAACGCAGAAGACTAAATGTATTAAGCTGTGTTTACGCCATTAATATTTATGGTAGAGCAGAGAGCGGTTGTTCCAGATGCAGCTTTAATAATTCTGGATTAGCGTAGATAACTATTTGTAAATTACCAATATAATTGCCAAACTGATAAATTAACAGTTTTGCAAAAAGATACCCAAAACAAGTGTTTTGCAATTTTGTTTGGTCTAATGCCGTCATACGTGATTTTACTCTTAATGGTGTACCGCACCCACGGACTCAAAAAAACATGTCTAAAACATCATGGCATGATGTTTCCTACACTTTAACAGCACTCTGGGATTATTTACAGGATTTTAAATATTTTTATATGTAATTCCAGACTCTGACCACCTGGAGGCTGGCATATTGACGTGGTTTGGATAAATCAGGTTGCCATCCAGTATCCCAGAAATCATTGTTTGGCTCAAAAATGTTACATCATGCAGGCCTCCGTTTGCCTAAATTTCCTGTCATTTCATAGATGTTGCATGAGTACAAAGTACTGAGTAAAATAGAACAGTGAAAGTAACATTCCCTGCTGCTGGATGACTACTTAAAACAGAAATAGTGCAAATGCCACAGAACACACTCAAAGTGCTGTTTACTGCTGCCTTTTTTTCTAATTTAGTTTAAATGGCACTAATTTGTGAGACAATGAATTCCAGTCCATTTACTTCTCCCCTCCCCCATAACACTTAGCTTCCCTAGCTGTCAAAGTCCTGAGGGAAATTTGATCTGGTAATTCCATTGTTTGGCAGATCTCAGCAGGGTGCTTGACTCATGTAATTTAATCTTTGCTCTAGCATTTCCTTTGTTAGAGGGGACCTTTTTTTGCTGCACTATAGCCATGACCTTACTTGACTGCAATCACATCCAATGAGGTCTTGCACCAAGGAGCTAAAGAATAAAACATTTATACTATTAACCAATTTAGATCTTTATTAATTTAAGTGTTAAGGTATCACTTCATGTTTCCACCTTGTTAAAAATTGAGATTTACATGTGCAAATTGTGTTGGTATGCAGTGTTTGCCTTCATATGTTTTTACCCCACTGGTTGGTTTGCAAAAAAAACCCCTTTTTCTGTGTCCCTAGATTTGTCTTTGTACATACAAACCATATTGCTATATTTCCCCTTCCTTTTTCTTGTGTCCAGAAGTCACTTATAACAAAGTAAATTTGTTATTGATTTTTTATTTTTTTTTTTTTAATAAAGGACATCAAGGTTAACTTACCTTGAATCAGATAATGGATGCCACTGCAAAAAAATCACTGTTGAAATATTTGTGCATGGACAAAATCCCTTACTAAATCTATTTGCCAGCCTCACGTTCAATTGGTGCTATGGCTTTAATATACTGATGTGTTTGCTCATGCCTTCCAAATATCTCCACCATTACATACCAGTTTTGCAGTGTAGTAACCACACGACATGCCCATACACCTTTAGCCATCAATATGCAGCTACTCCTGTTCATGTGAGTATGTGAATTCATTTTCAGACTTAAGGTGTGGAAGCTGCACTGAATAATTCTAGGTGCTTGTTCAGGTTTCACATGGCGCTTGCTTAGAGCTGCTCTCATGTAAAGCCACTATGAATATGTTGCACTGCCACCTCTGATACCAGGGAAATGTTTTAATCTTTCTATTCCCGCACTGCACACTAGCAGTATCTGGTGCAAATACAACAGAGAAGTATGCAAGCGATACATCACCTAAGCATCATTTGCCGTGCAGAATGTACAAGTATGCATACCAAATTTCTGTTTCCAAACATCGATGTTACTACACTACTACTGAATAAAATGAACAGCACACAGGCTGGGGGAAGGACAAGGGTGCCATGACATCACAGAATGGGTGGGTCTTATTATTTTAGTTAGAATCCGATGACGGCTGCGGTGATGTCACTTTGGGGGAGGGAACTGATTAAAAAAAAAAAAGTACCTGCACTGCCTGGCCTTGATGATCTCAGTAATTGGGCGACTCCAGCAAGCTTTATTCAAACGTGAGAGAATCATTTTGTAAGTGAAACCATCACAGTATGAGAAGGTAGGCTTCTGTTACAGAAGTAAGGGGAATTATAAAAATTGTAAATGCTTTATTGTTGTTGCTTTACAGAGGACAATGTAAATAGGGAGGAAAAGAGCCGTGAAGTTGAGGAATACATTAGAGAAACCTGTTGTACTCCTTTAACAAAGTAATCACCTCTTTCTTCTCACATAGAGGAAGCACTGACCCACCAATTTAATTTTAGTTTCTGATTTCTGCAAGTCACGTTTATTGCTCAGAATAGTTGCATTCTTTCTGCCAGTGTCTGTAAAGCTACATGGTAACTTGTATGAAAATTGGGAGTTTTGGCTGTAAAAGATTGAGCTCTATCATAATAAAGGTAGAATTGTGATGAAAATAGTTTGCAATATTCTTAGATAACGTAGAGGAGGGGAAAAGGCAACTTGACAGCTCTGAGACAAGATTTGAATCATACTGCAAGTCAGAGAATCTTCCATTTTGGAGGACATCAAAGAAGTGCGGAAAAACTTATAGATGTTTAGGAACGGAGTTAAAGATCAGAATTGGTTGACTCGCTTGATTCACTGATGACATTTTCTGGCATTAAAAATGACAGGCGAGGTTAGACTGAAAGAAACCAGGACTTTTACAGATAAAGCATGTAATATGGGGTTAAAAATTAAAGCCAAGTCTAATACAGATGTAAAACAGGAGATCAGAGTTAAAAGCAGAAATCTGAAAAATTGCAGAATATCTGAGAGTATAAGCACAGAAAATGCATTTTCGTATTCCTAGTTTTTGAAAACTATATTAAATCACCCAAATATTGTAGGTCAGATAGCATGCAAAGAGCTTGCTGTGAAAGAGAATTCATGGCAGTGGAGCAGACTGATGGAAACTTTCCATCTGCCACTAGTACAAATGCTCTAACAAATGATCTTAGTTCACTGTTGCAATACTGAGTCTTAGGATTCCTGCCTTGCCGAAGCCTGAAGATTTGATGCTGTCTGTGTCATTACCCATCACCGATGGGTATATGATCCGACCTCTGATTCATACTGGCAAATTCTCAGACAGATCCAGAGCTTAAGATCCTCCTCTTTCCATGCTGGCAACATCTCAGATCCAGACCTCAAGCTCCTCCCCTTCCCATAATCCCTTGCTGCCTTCTGTCAGATTTCATTTGCCTCTGAATCGCTGCAGACAATGGTCCAGGATCAAGTATAAGAACTAAGAGGTAAGTGCTATTTTCTTGGCTTTTCCTTTCTAGTGTATTGTTAGTGTCTTTTACAGTTGCTAGTTCAGTTAATTCCCCCCCTCCCTGTTAGAACCTAGTTTTTGGTGTAGGTAGCTTCTTCCTCCCCCCTTCCAGTGCATGGCGTTTCACACCTTTCACACCTTTTCAAAAATAAGTAAAATAAAATCTGAAGTAGTTACTTCATTTGTTCTGCAACCTGTGGGTATCTGATCCGATCTCGGATCAGAGCTGGCAGCTTTACTAGCTAAAAAATCCGAGCTCCTAGCTCCTCCCCTTACCCATAATCTCCTGCTACATACTCTCTTTCCACAGATCTTGTTTGCCGTGGCTGAGAGAAGCTTCAAGTGAAGAGCTCCTAGGCGTGGGTGAGAACTTTCTGGTTCATCAAACCTCAAGTCAGATTCAGATATTTTTTGTTGTGTGTGTGTGTTTATTAGCGCCCTAGTCGTCGTAAATTATTATTAGTTTAAATTTTTTGTGGTAATTTTTGCCTTAATTTTTATTTCCCTCCCCCTTAGTGTTTGTGTTGTGTATTATGGCTGAAGGGCCCAAAGCCATATTCTCTAAGTGCACTGAGTGTGGCCATAAGTGTTCCCCAGCTGATGGCCACACTCAGTGCGTTCTTTGTCTGGGGGTGGCCCATTTGTCCACCAGCTGCCAAATTTGTGCAGCATTTAACCCCCAGGCCACCAGGGATAGGAGGAACAAGTTAATCCTGGCTGGATTATTACCGCAGGATTCTTCTTCCTCCTCTCCCTCTAAGGCACAGGCTGCGACTGCAGCCCCCGGGCCTTTGGACCCTCCTATCCTGTCTGGGACTTGAACCTCCCTCAGATTCTCAGGGTCAGGGGGACTCTTCCTCTTCCTCTAGGGAGAAGAGGCACAAAGACAAAGAAAAGCATAAGAGTCACAAGAGGCGAGCTGAGACTCATCCCTTAGCCCCGCCATCTAAAGTTGCGAGTCCCTCCATGAGGGCCTCCGGATCCTCTCCATCTCGGCTCCGTTCGCCTTGTTTCTCACCGGAGGAGGAGTATCAGTCTCCCTCGAGGTGGCCCTCCCGGCCTGCCTCGACTACCTCTTCTAGATCGACCAGGAGCCTGACCGACGCGGACATGGATCGGATGATGTGCCGATTTTTGGGTCTATCCTCCATTATCCGGCCACTGGGACAGCCTGCGCCAGCACTCCAGTTAGTTCCCTTAGAGGAACAGGACCCCGTGGGCGAGCCCTCCTCGGATAGCCCCACCAACGAGGTTCCTCGCAAACGGAAGTGCAAAAGGAGGCACCTGGACTCCCCTGAGTCCCTCACGGAAGACACAGATTTGGATGAAGGGGAAGGTTCCCAAAGATCACCCCCTGAGGATGTCTCCTTTGTAGACATCATGGAAATGTTGCGAATTAGAGGAGAGTGGTCTGCCCAAAAACCTTCCTCGGATGAGTCTGTGTTTCTGGAGGCGTTTGATGCAGGCCCATCTACCTCCTGGGTGTCCCCCCCCGGCTGACGCCATGGTAGACTTAATTGCTGCCAGGGCGTGGAAGGAACCGGACACCATGGAGCCAATTCCAAGAAGGCCAGATAAAATTCTTAGTCCTCCCTCGGATAGGCAGGCTTGGTCTAAGGGTTCACCAGTAGATTCCATGTTGGTAGTGGCTGCCACGAAGAAGGAACTAGCACAGGAGAGTTCCTCGGTCCATCCACCGGATAAGGAATCTCGGACGTTGGATTGCATTGGAAAGCGGATGTTTGCTTCAGCCACATTTTCTATAAGGGCGCTGAACTACATGGCGCACGTCATCAGACTCCAGCGAGACTTAATAAAGGAATACGCTGGGGCTCCCCCGGAGTCCATGACGGCCGAGGATGAGGACTTTCTCGACTCACATGGCCACTCTGAAATCTATTTCTAACACGTCTATGTGGCTACTCTCCTATGCCACGGAGGGAGTGGCTAGAGCTAGCGGAGCAGGGGTCGCCTTGCGGCATCACGCCTCGCTCCGCCTTTGCGATTTTGCAGAACCCTTCAAGGTGTCCTTCGCGAATGCTCCCCTTGACAGTTCTTCGCTCTTTGGCAAGACCGTCCGCGAGACGCTGGTCCAAAGCGAGAAGGACGGGAAGCCACTGTCTGCCGTCGGAGTCCGCTTCTCTAATCCCAAATGATCCTTCTCTAGGAATCAGAGGGGACAAAAGATGTGGTTCTGGAAGTCTCAGCACTCCCATCCAGCTTCGGACCCTTCGTCCTTCAGAGGCAGAGGAGGACAAGGTGGACGCCAGCCCAGAGGCATAGGGGGGCCGCGTAATTTCAGGTCTAGAGAACCATTCTCGGACAGGCTCGCTCAACAGCCCTGAGGACTTACCCGACTGTCCTTCTCTGGAGGCAGTCGGGGGCATCTGTCGGAGCACCTCCAAAATTGTGAGTCCATTATGACTGATCGGTGGGTGCTCCGAATCATATCCAGAGGTTACACCATTCCCTTTCTAAGTCTTCCCCCTCCTATGAAGCGCCTCCCCGATGTCCCACCCGATCAAAGGGAGGCGGCAGCTTCGGAGGTTTCGAAGCTGCTAGAAAAAAGAGTCATCCAGCACGTCCCCCCCAGACCAGTTCGGATTGGGCAATTACTCCAGGTTCTTTTTAGTGCCAAAAAAGATGGGGGACTTAATACCGATTCTAGACCTTTCTTCCCTGAACATGTTCATTCCCAAAGAAAAGTTCCGGATGGTCACTCTGCAATTAATTCTCCCCCTTCTTCGGGAGAATGACTGGATGTGCTCCATAGACCTCAAGGATGCGTACTACCATATTCTTATGGACAGGCTATCCAGGAGGTTTCTCCGCTTTCGGCTGGGAGCCAGTCATTATCAACAGGGTTCTTTGTTCGGCCTCACCACAGCCCCCAGGGTGTTCACCAAGGTCATGGCAGTTGTTGCAGCCCACCTGAGACTCCAGGGCATTCAGGTCTTTCCGTACCTGGACGACTGGCTCCTCACCGCCTCCAACAGGCATCAGCTTTGTTCTGCCAGAGACTATTCTCTCACTCCTGCCCAGCATCTGGGCATTTCAATAAACTTCCAAAAATCCTTCCTTCGTCCTGTACAGGTTCTGGAATTCATAGGGGCCAAAATAGATACTCGCCTCTCTCGGGCCCTTTTAACATCACACAGATTGAGCAGTTTGTCACGTCATGTTATGGCACTTCTTCAGTCCCCAGCTCCATCAGCAGAATTAGTCCTGAGAGCGCTAGGCTCTATGGCGGCAGCAATCATTCTTTCCCTGCACGCACGTCTGCGGATGAGAACTCTTCAATGGACCCTTCAAGTCCAATGGTCTCTGTTGCTATACCCCTTAGACACTCCTATTCCCTTGAGCAAGGTTTGCAGGGACTCCCTCCTCTGGTGGCTTTGCTCACGGGAGCTACGGGAAGGGAGACTCTTTGTGATGCCTCAACCCCAAGCCAGATTGACCATGGACGCTTCTTGCCTCGGGTGGGGGTGGGGGGGCATTCTATGGGCAGAACCATCCAAGGCGCGTGGAATCCCTTGGAGGATATCAATGTCCTGGAGATGAGGGCGGTGTTTCTAGCGTTGCAAGCTCTTCACGACCTTCTTCACCCTGGGGACTATTACAATACAGACAGACAACATGGCGGTAGTCTGGTACATAAACAGGGAGGGACCAGATCTTATCCTCTTTGTCGGGAGGCCATGAGAGTTTGGGAATAGGCGATGTCCACCAACCGTTTTCTGATAGCAACGCACATTCCGGGATGGTCCAAAGTTCTTGTGGACAAGCTGAGTCGCTTGATCCTCACACCTTACGAGTGGTCTCTGAACCAGTCAGTAGCGAAACAGATTTTCCTCAAATGGGATCGACCTTGCTGCGATCTTTTTGCTTCTCCATCAAACACGAAGTGCAACGAGTTTTTCGCTCTAATTCCCCCACCAGGGGAGAGCCCCAGAGACGCTCTGGTTCACGCTTGGCCACCCGGTCTCCTCTATGCTTACCCCCTCTTCCTGTCATGACGAAATTCCTACAGAAAGTGTGTTGGTTGGGGAACAAGGTTATCCTCGTAGCCCCATTCTGGCCTCGCCAGATCTGGTTCCCTTATCTGCGGTCTCGCAGTGTAGTTCCTCCTTGGATCCCATCCCGGATCTGATTTTGCATCCTGCAGGATTGCAACCCCCAAACCTGGAAAACCTCAAGCTCGCGGCTTGGTTGATCCAGTTCCACTGATGGCAAGGACTCCCGGTATCTCCTCACCAGTGAAAGCCATTCTGGTAGCAGCGCACAAACCTACTAGCAGAAAAATTTACAGTAGTAAGTGGAAGTGTTTCTCCATCTGGGCTAGAGACAAGGGTTTGGATCCTTTTACCATCCCTATCCCGACTGTTCTTGAATTCTTGTCACATATTTTTCATCAAGGAGCCAGTGCATCTACAGTTAAAGTACAGTTGGCAGCCATCTCTCATTTTCACATAGGAGATGAGCTGGGATAGTTAGCTTCTGCAAAAATATGCAAAACGTTTTTGAAAGGAATTTTTCTGTTGAAGCCGCCAGTTAAGACTGCGGTTTCACCATGGGATCTGACCTTGGTTCTGCAGGCATTAACGAGTCTGCCCTTCGAACCAGCTGCTTCGGTTCAGTTAAAATTTTTATCCTGGAAAACAGCCTTTCTGATCACTATTACGTCAGCCAGGAGGGTTTCAGAACTTCAAGCGCTTTGCATGAAGACCCCCTTATCTAATTTTTCATAAGGATAGAGTGTTGCTCAGGACTAACCCCTCCTTTCTGCCCAAAGTGGCCTCTGAATCAAATATTAATCAGTCGATTAATTTACCAGTGTTTTTTCCCAACTTCCAGAACAAAGGGGAATATAAATTACACAAATTGGATGCACATAGACAACTACGCTTTTACTTGCACAGGACGAAGGCTACTCACAGGTCTGATCAATTGTTTGTGTCCTTTGCCAAACCATCCTTAGGTAAGGCTATTACCAAAGTTACTTTAGCAAACTGGATTTCGCAAAGCATCATCCATGCTTATTTAGCCTCAGGAAAACCTGCTCCTTCCGGAATCCATGCCCATTTAACTCGATGTTCATCGTGTATACAGCTGCAGTCATAACAGATGGGTTTTCCTGCCGTCAGGCGGCTCCTCGGTCGGCCGAATTCCAAAGTCTAGGTCCGGCGCCGGATGTCGTCGCTTCTTCCCTGACGTCAGTGCGACAGGGGTATAAAAGAACCATCCGACGCCATTTTCTTCAGTCTTTCTTGCCGCGCGGTGCCCGAAGCAGAAGCAGTTCGCAAGTGCCAGTCGGCCAGCTCCTGAGATTACGAATATTTTTCAACCGAAGTCTTCTTGAAAGCTAAGTACCCCGTTGGGGAAACTTTTCTTGCCTCAGACCGATGTCAGACAAAGTTAATCATTGCATTTCATGTGGGAAGCAAATACCGCATAAGGATTTTCATTCCCTCTGCATTCCTTGCTTAGGCCCAGACCACAAAGTCTCGGCCTGTCGTTTTTGTGCTACATTCAACAGACGCACTATTAAGCGTCGGGCGGAGTTCGCCCAGCACTATTTTGGCAAAAAGTTTAATTACATTATGTCGTCGGATACTCCGACTCCAGTTTTAAGTAAAAGACGCAAAGATAAGGACCGACATACGAGGTCTGCGACTTCTACCGACACCACGCCAAAGCCGACTACAGGTGGTCCGGTTCTCTGAGGCGCCTACGCAGCCCCTGACTACCGATGAAACCTCTTTGGCGGTGTCTTCAGTGCCCGAGGTCGCAGGCTCTTCGGCCCACACCCCGACTACAGATACCGAAGCCACTCTTGGCGGTGAAACTCAGAGTTTAGACAGACCTGCCACCTCTCAAGGTGTCTTCAGGCCTTCCTCTTCTTTTTCCATCAAGGCTTTCACTAAGTCTAAAGCAGCCATGCATACTAAAAGACAAGCTCCACAGGGCCCCTTTCAAGGCCTCATGCCTAAAAAGCAGATGCTCAAAATGGCTGAGGATTTGATTACTCTTATCAGGGGTTCTCAACCCCCCCCACCGGACAAACGGCCCAGAGTGGAGGAAGAATCCCCTTCCTCTGACCAGGCCTCCATTATTTCAGAACATTCTGAAGACCAGGAACATTCATACTCCCCTTTTGAAGACTCTGATGCAGAGGAGTCCATTCCCTCTGTCTCTCCCCCCCCCGAGGATTACTCTTTTGGGGAAACCTTACATACCTTGAGGGAACACTTCCACTGGGAAGGCCAAGAGTACTCAGACTCCAAGAAAAGGCTTAGTGATTTCCTCTTGCTCCCTCAGCACAGGCCTCTGGCTATACCTCCTGTCTTAGACATTCTAGATGATGTGTATTCGGAGGCCTGCCTTAACCCAGATTCTTAACCTCCGGCTCCAGTCAAGCCTGATGGGTATTACCGGGTTCCTGATTCACACCAATTTCTATACAAAAGCCATGCAGCTGACCCAGAAACTATTTCACAGGGTCCCAAGGGAATTAAGGCTTCCACTGCTAAAAATCCATTACCTTCAGAGAGAGATTCCAGAGCTTTAGAAAGGTGGGGGAAGAAGGTATACACCTCGGCCACCTTAACCATGAGGGCATTAAACTGTCAGTTCTATATGTTAAAGTACCAACAGTTTCTGTTATCACAGTTGAAAAGCAAAATGTCACTACCTGAACAACCAGACTTGAAGGAGTTGCAGGATTTGTTACATAGTGCAGAACAAGTGGGTAAACATACCTTGCAATGTGGTTTTGATGCATTAGAGGCCTCATGTAGAGCTGCTGTTACAGGATCAATCATACGTAGACATGCTTGGCTCAAAGAGCAAAGCTTACCAGATCATGTTAAAGCTAAATTACTGGATGCACCTCTGCAAAAAGATGAACTGTTTGGTGTTAAAGCTGAGGAGGTATTAAAGAAAATGGAGGAAAAGGCAAAGTCAATGCAAACAGTGAAAGATTTCCTACAGGTACAACCTCCACGTTTCAGTAGAAATTGGCCTTCAAAAAATTGGTCCTTTCCAGCCACGGACAGACCCCAAAGAGGTAGATACAGGTGCCCGAGGGGTAGAGGGCAATCTCAAGGATCGTTTAGAGGCAGACAATGGCAAGCACCTACACAAAGAGGTGGTGAGGATAGTTCACAGCCATTCAGAAAGCAGAACCAATGACTTTTCCCCTTTGCATGCCAAGCAAGGCTCAAATGGCAGCACCTTTAGGTGGAAAACTGGCATTATTTTCGAAAAATTGGCATATTGTCACAAAAGACAAATGGATCCTGGACATTATAGACAGAGGCTACAGATTCCACTTTCACACCCTTCCAAAAATGAGAGGCATGCCAAACCTGCCACACAATCAAAGGGCAGAGGCACAAAAACAAATTTCAGATCTCATGGACATGAAAGCTATTCAAGAGGTACCTGCACAAGAACAGGGTCAAGGTTTTTATTCCAGACTATTCCTGGTACCAAGGAAGGGCAAAGATTGGAGACCTATTTTGGACCTACCCATCCTAAACACATTTTTACTCATGCCAAAATTCAAGATGCTCAAATTACAGCAGCTTCTTCCCATGCTGGGCAAGGAGTCTTGGCTGGTAACATTGGACCTCAAGGAGGCATACCTGCATGTCCCTATCAGACAAGATTGCAGAAGATACCTCAGATTTCTTGCAGGTTCAACACATTATCAATTCTCTGCATTGCCCTTTGGCTTATCTACTGCGCCCAGAGTGTTCACGAAATGCCTGGCATCAGTAATTGCCTACTGCAGACTTCAAGGGATACAAATATACCCATATTTGGACGACTGCCTGATCCAAGCGGACAGCAAGCACATACTTCTGAAACATCTGGCGTTTGTAATAATGTTGAATTCCCTGGGATACACAGTCAACAAAAAGAAATCAAGGCTAATACCCTCTCAAACAATAATTTTCCTGGGTGCCAACTTGGATACAAACACCCAGATGGCCTACCTCACACCAGAGAAACAAGGGCAACTAACTCAATACTTCAGAAAACTGGCAACTTTCACCAGGCTGACTGCAAGGAAAATCCTGCAGGCTCTGGGATTCATGGCATCTTGCATCCTACTAATCCCATGTGCAAAGCTGCAAATGAGGAAACTTCAATGGTACCTAAAAAACCTATGGTCTCAACACAGCAACAGTTTGGAAACAATAATACCACTGATTCCATGTCTTCAAAAGGAATTTCTGTGGTGGGCTCAAGCATGCCAATGAAACACAGGTCTCCCATTCTGCAAACCTCAAGCAAATCGATTCATCACAACAGATGCCTCGGATTACACCTGGGGGGCGCACATGACAGATCGGTGCATTCAGGGCAAATGGTCCCAAAAAGAAAAGCACCTACACATCAATCAAAAGGAAATGCTGGCAATAATAAATGCTATTATAGCTTTCAAAGACCTGCTGCATCCAGGCCAGCTATTGATAAGGACAGACAACACCACAGTAATGTGGTACATAAACAAACAGGGAGGAACCCATTCATACCCCCTTTGCAGGCTAGCCATGTCTCTTTGGAACATGGCTCTAGAATTGCAAATCGAGCTTCAAGCACAGTTCCTGCCAGGCAAGGAAAACACGCTGGCAGACAACCTAAGCAGAAATATGACAGATCCACACGAATGGAAGTTGCATCCTCAAGTTTTTTCAAAGATAATTCAAGCATGGGGAAGGCCAGACTTAGATCTCTTTGCCTCCCACAGAAATCACCAGTTGGCAAAATTCTGCTCAAGGACCTTTCATCCACAGGCCTGGAAAGTGGACGCACTCTCTTTCAGTTGGACAACAATGACAGTTTATGCCTTTCCACCTCTTCCTCTGCTGCCCAAAGTTCTATTAAAAACCAGAGCAGACAGACCAAAGATGATTCTCATTGCTCCAGACTGGCCAAGACAACACTGGTACCCACTCCTGAGGAGCCCGACGCATTCCCCACCATGGATCCTGCCTCTAATGCCTCTTCTACTGACTCAGCACAACTTCAAAACTCTTCACAGTCAGCTGAAAACACTCAATCTAGCCGCATGGAAGATTCCTTAAAATCGCAACAGACCCTACTCTCCAGGGAGGTGCAGGATGTCATTTTGGAGGCCAGAAGACCTTCTACTAGAAAAGCCTACTCCGCAAAATGGAAACGGTTTTGTGCTTGGAATGAGAAAAAGGGCCAGAACCCTGGAATTCTGAATTTACCTCAAATATCTCAGTACCTAGCTGAGATGCTAAGCAAGTGGACTTTCATTCTCCTCCATCAAAATCCATGCCTCAGCCATTTCTGCAGAATACAACACTGATCCTCCTTTATTCTCTCACCCCCTCTTAAGATAGTTCCTCAGAGGGGCTAAGAATATAAAACCCCCAAGGAAACAACCAGTACCTGCTTGGGACCTCAATTTAATTCTAGAAAAACTGACTTTGCCTCCCTTTGAGCCAGCTGCCTCAACAGAACTGCAATATTTGTCCTGGAAAACAGCCTTCCTGCTGGCTATCACCTCAGCTTGCAGGGTTTCGGAACTACAAGCCCTCATGGCTGTGCAGCCTTTCATCATTTTCCATCAGGACAGAGTTTCCTTACGAACCAGTCCTTCCTTTATGCCAAAGGTAGTATCCAGGGTAGCCTTGAATCAGGCTATCCACTTACCTACCTTTTACCCCAATCCTCAAAACAAAGGGGAGAGACTACTACATTCCTTGGACATTCACAGACAACTACGTTATCTGGACAGAACAAAGCCTTTCAGAAAATCAGAGCAACTCTTTGTGTCCTATGCTACAGGAGCTCAAGGGAAGCCTATTTCCAAACAGACAATCTCAAAATGGATAGCCCACTGCATATGCTTTTGTTACTCTTTTCATGGTAAAACTGTACCTGCAGGCATCAGGTCTTACTCCACAAGGGCCACAGCTACCTCTGCAGCTTTCCTCAGGGGGGTTCCTACCAAAGATATTTTGGAAGCTGCCACTTGGAGTTCTGTACATACTTTCTCCAAGCACTATCACCTACCATTATACTCCAAATCTAGAGCAGGCTTTGCCACTGCAGTCTTGCAGGGCATCCTGGCTCCTCCTAGTTCCACCTAGTGCCTACCACCCCTTTTTTAGCTTTGGTATTCTACCCTTCTGTTATGACTGCAGCTGTATGCACGATGAACATAGTACAGTTTTGTACCTACCATAAATGTAGATGTTCGAGTGCCTAATACAGCTGCAGTCCAGGTTTCCCTCCCTCCTTCCCCTCTGGGACAGGCCTAATGCCTAACACTTCCTCATACAACCTGATTGGGGTATTCTTTTATGGTGTTTTTGCTTGCAACTACTGCTTTTTGATTATACTGCATTGCATTATTACATAAATTTATGTATTGCCTTCCTTCTGGGGGCACCTGACATCTGGGGCAAGAAAAACTGAAGAAAATGGCGTTGGCTGGTTCTTTTATACCCCTGTCGCACTGACGTCAGGGAAGAAGCGACGACATCCGGCGCCAGACCTAGACTTTGGAATTCGGCCGACCGAGGAGCCGCCTGATGGCAAGAAAACCCATCTGTTATGACTGCAGCTGTATTAGCACTCGAACATCTACATTTATGGTAGGTACAAAACTGTACTTTCCATAGCTACTTCTGCAGCTTTTTGGTCCAGAGTTCCTCTGGATGATATATGTTCAGCAGCTACTTGGTCCTCTTCTCATACATTCATTTCTCATTATAAATTGGATATGATATCCAGGAGTAGGGCTTCCTTTGGCTCCGCGGTGCTCCGGAATATCCTTCCTTGAGGACCTCCCAGGGTTTTTTTAGGTAGCTGGGGACTCTGTCCCACAGGTTGCAGAACTAATGAAGCAACTACTTCAGATAAAGAAGTTATGTACTCACCATAACGTTCCATCTGAGTAGGTACTTCATTTGTCTGCAACCAACCCCCCCTCCATGCCCCTTATCCAGTATCGTGCTTCCTGACTATGAATGACATTGTTCATGCAGCTAGGCAGTAGGTTATGGTCCTCGGTCGAGAGTCTTGGTTGTTAGTATAGGCATACTCAATTTTGGGAAAGGGAGTATGTAGCAGGGGATTGTGGGTAAGGGGAGGAGCTAGGAGCTCGGATCCGATACCCACAGGTTGCAGACAAATGAAGTACCTTTCAGATGGAATGTTATGGTGAGTACATAACTTCTTTTTTTCCCCCATTTTCCTGTTCAGTGGGTATTGTGGGTATTGCAGTTAGGATGGCTGAAAAGCCTTCAGGTTTTAAAAGGTGCTCCTTGTGTGGTCGGAAGTTGCCGTGCTCCGACTAGCATGAGGAGTGTATCCACTTTTTATGGTAGGTGCACCTGGAGGTTGAATGCTACGTTTGTGCCGCAAGCACCCCCAGGCCCATTGTTGAGCACTGCAACAAGTTGCTCTTTAAAGGCTTGGCCCAATGTGGTTCCTCACCAAAGACACAGACTTTGAGGAGGAAGACAGGTCCTTCAGACTTCCATCTGAGGAGGTTTTTTTCGGGGACATCCTAGAAGTTCTCAAACAGAGAGGTGGATGGTCTTCCCAACCTCAGTCTTCGGAGGAGTCTATGATCCTAAAGGAGTTTGGGCCAAGCCCATCTATTACCTGGGTCCCCTCTTCTGATGTGCTTGTAGACCTCATCGTCAGCAGGACCTGGAAGGAGCCAGACATGGTGGAACCTGTGCCCAAGAAAGCTGATAAATTCCTCAGTCCTCCTAAGGCTAGTTCCTTTTGGAGCAAAGAGGTCCCTGTCGATCAGATTGTTGTGGCCTCTTCTACCAAGAAGGAGCTAGCTGAGCAGAATTCCTCGGTCCATCTCCTGAACAGGGAGTTCCAGGCAATTGACCATTTTGTAAAGCATGTGTTTGCCTCTGCTACCTTCGGCCTGAGAGCACCCAATTACTTGGCCCATTTTACCCAGCTTCAGAGAGATCTGGTTTCAGAGCTTACCACTTCCCTCTGAGCCCTTGCCTCCAGAGAGCTTCAAGGAAGTCTTTCTGGATGTCCACACTCACTTCCTTAGTGAATGCCTCGATGAGGTTGATCTCCAGTGCTGCGGAGGCCACCTCTCGAGTGGCAGATACAGGCATCACTATCAGGCAGCATGCCTGGCTTTCACCTTTGCTGGTTTGCGGAACCCTTTAAGGCGTCCTTCACTAAAGCCCCGTTTGACGTTTCCACTTTGTTTGGACCGTCTGTTAGAGAGACCTTAACCCGCAGTGAGCTGGAAGGCAAGACTCTCTCGATGATTGGGATCAAGTTTTATACTCGCCAGAGGGGAAGTAAGAAGCTTTAGTTCCTGAGAAGTCTTCCTTTCAGGATGCTTCCCAGGAGTCTTCTTCCACAGGTCAGGACATGGGATTCAATGGTAGATGCTGCCCTAGGGTCAGAGGGGATCCGCAAAACCAGGGCTCCTGAGAACCCCTGTCAGGGAAGCCCTTCCAGCGCTGCTGATGTGCTGTCTGACCGTCCTGTCCTGGAGACAGTCGGGAGTCTGCTTTCCCTTCACTCACTAGCCTAGACAAGTCTCACTTCTGATCACTGGGTGCGAAAATCATTTCCAGGGGTTACCCCATTCTCTTCTCCCAGCCCCCTCCAATTCAGAGGTTTCTCCCCGATGCACCACCCCACCAAAGGGTGATAGCTTATCTCGAAGTGCAAGACCTTCTTCAAAAAAGAGCCATTCAAAAGGTCCCGACAGGACGGCGAGTGTCCAGAACTTACTCTTGCTTCTTTTTGGTGCCAGAAAAGACTGGGGTCCTGTGTCCGATTCTGGACCTCAGCGAGCTGAACCTTTCTGTCAAGAAGTCCAAGTTATGGATGGTCACTGTATAGGCCATTCTGCCTCTGTTGCACAAGGACGACTGGGTGTGCTTAGTGGATCTCAAGGATGTGTAGTCACACAAATATTGGCAGATGCTCCAGGACAAGCTTGCGCTTTTGGCTAGGGGCCAGGCATCATCAGTTCAGAGCCCTGCCCTTTGGATTCACCACAGCCCCTCCCAAGTGTTTACCAAATGCATGGCATTGTTGCCTCACAGCAAGAGGTTCTCCTGTTCGATTCTCGGCTGGAGTGCGGGGAGTGCCTTCTGTGTGGAGTCTGCATGTCCTCCCCATGGTTGGGTGGGTGTTCAAAAGACATGCGTAAATAGGCATGCCTTCATTGAAGGTTGAACGTCGAGCTGGCACCTCAGTGTTCGTGAAAATCTACTGCCAATCATTAGCGGACCGGAGTTCCACTGTGGCGACCCCTAACCGGGAAAAGCCGAAAGACAAACAACAATATGGCAGTGGTAGCAGCTCGTCTCAGGCTGCAGGGTTCCCAGGTTTTTCTGTACCTGGATGTTTGGCTTCTCACGGCTCCCACTAGGCATCGACCACCACTGGCGACCAGGTTTGTTCTCAGGTTTTTCCAGCATCTAGGTGTCACAGTGAACCTGCCCAAGTCAAGTCTAGTTCCAAGCCAGAACCCTGAAGTTCATTGGAGTCTTGCTGGACACTGTATCAGAGACAGCAGCACTGCCTGATGTTCATCGTGTTTCACTGTTGCAGTCATTACAATTGGGTAATCCTGCTGGCAGGCTACCCGCAGTCCACCTGAATTCCAAAGTCTAGGTCCGGCGTCGGTTGCTGTCGCCTCCTCCTTGACGTCAGTGCGCCAGGGGTATAAAAGATGCAGCCAACACCATTTTATTCAGTCTTTCTTGCCGCGCGATGCCCGAAGCAAAAGCAGTTTGCAAGTGCCGGTCGTCCGACTCCTGAGATTTTCTTGTTCGAATTTCAGATCCTAAGTTTTCATTAAAAGCCAAGTACCCCGTTGGGGAAACTTTTTTCTCGCTCCAGACCAATGTCAGAAAAAGTTAATAATTGTGATGTTCATCGTGTTACCCTGCTGCAGTCATCACACTTGGGTTATCCTGTCGTCGGCCGGAATTCCAAAGTCTTGGTCCGTCGTCGGTTGCTGTCGCTTCTTCCTGACGTCAGTGCGCCTGGGGTATATATAATGCATCCAACGCCATTTTCTTCAGTCTGTCTTGCCACGCGGTGCCCGCAGCAGAAGCAGTTCGCAAGTGCCGGTCTGCCGACTCCTGAGATTTTCGAAGTCGAATTTCAGATCCAAAGTCTTCAATAAAGCTAAGTACCCCATTGGGGAAACTTTTCTTGCCTCAGACCGATGTCAGAAAAAGTTAACAATTGTATTTCTTGTGGGAAGCAAATACCTCATAAGGATTTTCATTCTTACTGCATACCTTGCCTAGGGCCAGACCATGACGTCACTGGTTGTCGTTTTTGTGCTAGGTTTAATAAGCATACTATAAAAAGACGCTTTGATTTCGCACGACACTACTTCGGTAGAAAATTTAACTACACAATGCCGTCGGAGCAACCGACTACTGGCGTGCACAAAAAACGCAAGGATAAGGACAGGCAGCCTAGACCCAAGCCAGATTCCGAGGCCTCTGCTGGTCCGGTCTCTGGTTCACCGGTCTTCAATGAGGCTCCGACGCAGCCCCTGACAACCGCAGATCTGGAACCAGAGACCGCTTCGGAGCTTTTGGCGGAGAGTACTAGGCCGACGCAGCCATTTTGTTTAGCCCCTACTGACGACACTGCTGAAAGAGATGGTGCTGCAGAAACATCTTCGGTTTCTGAAGGCGTCTTCAGACTGACGACGCTCACCATAAAAACGTATCCTAAGATTAAGACTCCTATTAAACCTAAAAAGACTGCACTTCAGTCTCCAGTTCAAGGACCCATGCCTAAGAAACAGATGCTCAAAATGGCTGAAGATTTGATCTCTTTAATCAGGGGTTCCGAACCTCCACCCGACAAAAGGCCTAGACAAGGGCAGGATTATGCCTCCTCTGATGGTGTCTATTTCCTCAGGCTCCTCTGAGGACCAAGATTACTCCTTCTCCCCCTATGAAGATTCTGATGCTGAGGATTCTATTCCCTCAGCTTCTCCTCCTGAAGACTACTCCTTTGGGGAAACTACACACTATGAGGGAACATTTTCACTGGGAAGGTCAGGACTACTCTGACTCAAAGAAAAGGCTCAGAGAGTTTCTTTTACTCCCCTAGCACAGACCACTTGCCATCCCCCCAGTTTTAGACATTGTGGATGATGTTTACTTGGAATCCAGTTTGAACCCAGATTCTCTGCCTCCTGCTCCAGCCAAACCTGACAGATACTACAGAGTACCTGATTCCCACAAATTCCTTTATAAAAGCCCTGTTGCTGATCCAGAGACTATCTCCCAGGGTCCCAATGAGGCTAAGGCTTCTATGGCAAAAAATCCTGTACCCTCTGAAAGGGACACCAGAGCACTAGACAGGTGGGGGGAAAAGGTTTACACCTCAGCCACTCTAGCTATGAGGGCACTAAATTGCCAATTTCACATGCTAAAATATCAGCAATTTCTAATGTCTCAGTTATAACAAAAAATGAGCACACTCCCTCAACAGTCTGAATTGAAAGAAATGCAGGATCTGTTGCATGCAACTGAACAGGTGGGCAAACATACTTTACAATGTGGGTTTGATTCTTTGGAGGCTTCCTGCAGAGCAGCTGTCACTGGATCTGTTATACGTAGGCATGCTTGGTTAAAGGAACAAACTCTGCCTGATCATGTTAAAGCAAAGCTTCTAGATGCTTCCTTGCTGAGAAGCAAAGTCTT